>NC_143482.1:34234989-34289952 GCF_027475165.1 Benincasa hispida
ACGCAATGGGCGTGGGCGCTAGACGATAGCCGTGCTGCGTTAGATGATGGGCATCAGCATTAAGCGATGGGCATCTGTGTGCTATGCGATGAGCGAGATCATCGGGTGACAAGCATTAAAAGTCACTAAATGATGAGCTAAACGATTGGACTTATATTGATCGATATTAATCAACGATTAAAAACACCAGATGTCTTTAGCACTGATTTAACTCCATGAAAAATGAAGTATCACGCTATGCTTTAATGAGAAGCGGTGGAAAGCAATATAAAAATGGGAGGTCGAAGTTCAAACGATCAGTTTGATCAATTACTTCATTCAAATTTAGAGTTCTTGGTGTCCTTGAAAAGCGAGAGTCTACTTTCAGAGGTGACACTGCTGAAAGATGTCCTCATCGAATTAAGGAATTGAGTCTCTATGAAAGACCACGAGGTTTCTGAAGCTGAAATTTTGTGGTAAGATTCCTGAAACCATCCTTAACAAGTTTGTAGAAGGAAATTTCTTGAGATGAGTTCTAGAATTCGAGTTATTCATTTCGTAAGATAAATCTAGAATTTTATGAACAAGTAGGCAGCTACTTGAGTTTAGTAAGCTAACAGCTCAAAGGAAATGCTTGGACACCAAGGGCTGAGTTTTTCCATGCGATGGACCTACTGTGTAGGTTGAGGAGAGTTTTCAGTCGAGTCTTGGACGCATAAGCAGCCTTAAGGACGACTATATGCAACTGTAAGAACACTTAAAGAGAAAAGTGTTGGTTGCATAAGTGGTGTTTCGTTTGTGAAGAGCAGTTGGAAGCTTTGCATGAGCCAAATCTCAAAGAAATTCCTAATATTAAGGTATACAGTAAGGTGCATTGAATGAAAGTCTTCACAAGGGAAGGCTAAACGCAAAACTTACTTAATGGTTAGTCTCAAAAGGGAGATCTATGCTAGTAGCTAATATATGCTTTTGTGTCCATAGGATTGACACCAGTGGTAAAAGCATATCAACCCTTGAGGAATAGTTCTAAAAGTTTTGAGTGATTAAATATTTACAATGTTTTAAAGAAACCATGTTTTAAAGAAAGATTATCTCATGCTAGCTAGTCTTACAAAGTAATTTTCAAGCAAACCATGAGTTATGTTTTAAATAGATGCCATGTATGAAAGTTTATTGAAAAACTATTTATGTGTGTTTAATTACATAAAGCATGCGTTGTTATCTTTAAAGACATGTTTCCTATGCATTATGCTTTACATGCTTTAAAGAGAAAATCATTGTATGACTAGTTTTACTTGAAACTCGATACCGAGGGACATTTGAGAAGATATCCGAGCAGCTGTTCTCTGAGCAAAAGTACCTAAGGTATGACGATATTTAGTTATGGCCATGTTCACGTAGGTAGTTGAAGTCAAAGATTGTGGAAAATGGCTCTCTCTTGACTAGCAGTTGATGTTGAGATTTAACCACAGTAGTGTTATTCTCGACCAAGGAACAGTTTAATGTTTTATGATGAAAACAACTTTATATTCTTTATGCTTGAAAAATGTTTATATTGCAGTACAAGGTTACTGTAGAGATTTATATTTCAGTTTAATCTCTTTACTCAGACTCTTGCATGAGAATAAGTTTTCTTTCTTAAGTCACTCACTGGGCTAGCAAGCTCACCTTGTTTTCAAATTTTTTCCTTTCCCCCAAGTAGTGGTCAAATCCACAGGAGGTAGCTCTGCAGCTGTTCTGCCACTCAAGGACAAAAGTTATTGTAAACCGTTTGTTAGGTGGTTACTGTAAATATTGTACACATGTTACAGTTGGTCATATAGGGACTAAGTTATGGGCTTTGGGACTTATGAAACTAGTAATGTAATCTTTGTAAATATTTTATGTTTAACACTCAATGTTTTTAGCCATAGAGACATCCACTGTGTATGAGATTGCATGTTAGTATCAGAGTTATTTCTGCTAGAGTTATTATGTAGTAAGTGTCAACAAAAGGGTTGATAGCTGTTGTAGTCATGTCATTTCCTAGGCTCAGAGAGTAGTCTGCGATGGGGTGTGACAGCTTGGTATATCAGAGCATATGTTTTGGGAAGGTTAAAGAGTTAGTTGATACCCGTTGGTATCAAAGCATGAGATTTTAGGTGAAAGAGAGAGTTCATGCATTATATTAAGTCCCATAAGTAAGTCCCTACCATGTGTACAAGTTAACTAGGCAAAGATATCGAGGAAAAGTGGTAGGCTGAGCAGGCAGATTGAGGAGAGGAATGTTGACCCTACTAGCGGAAGCCCTGAAGTTAGACAGGACCAAGATCCAAAGGGGAAGAGAGTTAGAAACCCAGTAAGACAAGAGACAACTTCTGCAAATGAGCCGAGTACCCCACGGGTAGTTGCAGATGGAGGATCGAGTATTTGATAGAATCGCCTAGAGATTGGTAGTGAGTGTAGGATTGATTCAGACTGATTCAGAGAAAAGTTTTGACGTCGTGAGGCTAAAAGCTTTGGGTGCTATGATAACTTGTAGAAATACAAGTTATTTATACTACTTTATTTAGATATTGTGGCCAAAAGAAAGAAAAGTTGCGTCAATTGTAGAAAAATTAGCTAAGAAATGCAAGAATTATAAATTATCGTCAATACACCCACTGACACCATTGTGATGGTAGAAAAGAATATTTCAAGTCCGTTTTGTAGGAAATCAAGTCACCGCATGCGTTCATTTCTCAAGAGAAAAGAACAATGCATCTACATCGCATTGCACCCATCATTCAGAAATGAATAGATGATCAACGCAATGACGGCGCATCCAACAATCGATCAAGAGCTTTGCGATCAACGCAACTTCAACCGCATGCGATAATAAAAAACAACACCGCATGCGGACAAACAATCGAAGATGTAAAAGAGCAACGCAATTGCGGAGGATTCAAACACGTGTATAGCTGACCATTGTGCATTTCTGAAGGGATTGATCGCGTAATAGAACGAATATTCATTCCACCATTTCCGGAATTTCTATAACAATAAAGTGGGGTCCATAAGTCAAAGAGTCAAAGTTGAGCCTATAAATAGCCTCTGAAATTCCATTGCAAAATATACTTGAGACGGGCATATTTTGATACTTGTATATTGAGAGAAAGACTGGTCTGAGTGCGGATCTGAGAAGATCTAGGATGATTTAAGAGACAAGGTTGAGAGGTGAGTCTCAGGGCAAATCCTTTCAATCCCCGCCGTGAAACTCTGTACCAAGGTCACTTCTACCGAACGAGCAAGTATCCATGAATTCTTAGAGCTGTTGGAGAGCTTTAGAGCTCAAGGTTCGTAAAAGTCTTCTTGTCCTTAGTTTCTAAACGGGAAGAATCGTGGGACATCAAAAGCCTGAGAGGAAAGCTCTTCCTTCCATTCACTACATTCGTCGACAAGAAAATCCACCATCCAGATCTGTAACAAGACGTTGGCACTTTTCTGTATTTGTTTCTATCTCTTATCATCAATTGTATTCATCTTTTTAATCTATATCATTCACACCATGTATCGGACGCTAAATATTAGTATTGAATGTCATGATAATTTTCATCTCCATCTTTCTATCTATTTCTGTTCCTCCATTAATCGCTTTCTCCATGATGTTTTCCTAATCCCTTGGTAATTAGAATGTATTAAACAAGTAAATTAATCTGTGCTAAATAAATAAATATGCTTTACTAAAGCATGCTACACGACATCTTCACCTGTGAGAGTAGAAGTGAAGATGCCATTCTACATGTCGAGAGAAGGTTAGAAGAATCCATTAACTAAAGTGAGAAGTACTTCCAGAGATGGAAGCAACCTTGCGTTAATTACGTTCATCCCTATTTCACCACAGAGATGTGGGATCACGGCCGATCACTGAGAGGTGTACGCCAAGGGAAAGCGGAACCGTAGTTATATCTTTAACGCAATTAATGAACTTTTGATGTTTATATTAATTATCCTTTCTATCTCTGTTTCATATATAAAGACTTGCCACCACATACCACGACCCTTTGTATAATCTTCACAGTCCGTCTCAATCTCAGTATCATGTATCAGTATCCTATATCCTGTATCGTAATAGCTTAGGTTTAGTTTTATCGCATTTTATTTTATTACCGCAACTTTACTTTACCACATATTTTACTTTACCGAAACCAATCTTTTATTAATTGGAAAACCCCAGGTCGCATATATCACGAACGTAACACATTAACTATGCAATCCCTGTATTCGACCTCGGTTCATTCCGAGAAACTTTCGGTGAAATTATACTTGGTTTCAACACAAGAAGACTTGTGACAACGCATAGCATACTGCAAGCATTCCATTAACAACGCATATAACTAGAAGTAGTATTGGATATCATCGCATCATCATTTTATGCGCTTACAAGTTTATGGCACCGTTGCCGAGGACATGGACTTGTATCATGCATCATATATCATAGTGCGTGTGCTTAAAATAGAAAGAATAAAAATAATGTCAAGTTTATGGTACCGTTGTCGGGGATTGGTAACGGTTAGTGTTGAGTACGTTTGTAGTTTGTGCAGGACAGATGTAACGGGATTGGATTGATGATATAAATTGCTCACAATGGTGTAATACTACTTCTAGTTATGCGTTAATTATGGATGTTCATGTAGTATGCCATGCGTTGTCACAAGTTTCCTTATGATGGAACCAAGTGTAATTCCACCGCAAGTTTCTCGGTGTGATCCGAGGTTGAACACGGGGACTGGTTTAGGTTATTATGGTACGTTCATGATATATGTGACCAAGTTTTCAATATTTAAAAATGAGTTTGTATAAGTATATAAATTGCAATAAAATAAAGGAAAGCAGTAAAGATGCGATAAAAACATAAAAATACAATAAACCTAAGTTAGATGAGACAACATATAGACTTCATGTACAAGATGTTGGGATTAAGTGTGGCTATGAAAGTTATGCAAAGAAATGGGATGCGGCGACAAGTCTTATGAACATAATAGAAAGAGAAAGACAAATAATACAAACAACACAAGTTCGTAATTGGATTGAACGTACAAATACTGTTCCGCTCTTCTCTTGGCGTACACCTCTCAGTGATCGGCCACGCTCCCACATGTCTGTGGTGAAACAGAGACTAACGTAATGAACGCAAGGTTGCTTCCATGTCTGGAAGTACTACTCGCTTTAGTTAATGCATTCTTCTGACCTTCTCTCGATAGATCAGAATGACACCTTCACTTCTGCTCTCACAGGTGAAGATGTCGTCTAACATGCTTTAGCTAAACGTATTTTATATCTTTAATACAGATTAAGTTCTTAGTGATTCATATTGCTCATTAGGGGGTTGAGAGACATCATGGAGAAAGTGATCGGTGGGTGAACGAAAATAGACAAAGAATGGTAAATGGAATTTATCGAAACATTTAATATTTCTACTAAGCGTTTGATACATGGTGTGTGAATGAAGAGATAAAGAAAACATGAAATATAAAATGAAAGAGAGATAGAACAGATACAAACAAGTGCCAATGTCTTGGCACAGATTTAATGAAGATCTGTTTGCCGGATCGCATGGATTTGATGGTAGGAAGAGCTTCCCTCTTAGGCTTGCTCTACCGGTAGCAGGGATCTTTGCACAAAGCTTCCGATCAGGAGTTTGGCAGGTTGGATTTGAGATTCACCTCTCGGCTTTATCTTGTCTTCTTCCCAGATTTCTTCTCTTAAGCACTCAACTCAGCCTTTTCTCTACAATCTAGCAGCACTTAGCCCCGTATCAAGTAGCATACCTTTTCTCTGAACTCAATGGGGTACTTATAGGTGCAGATCTTTGACTCCAGCCTTATGGTCCCCACTCATGGTTATGGTAATTCAAAAGATGGAGGGATATTATTCCTTCTGTTATGCAATCAGACCGTCAATTCTGCACAACCGTTAGTTGTATATGTGTCTCAATCCTCCGCTCTTGCATTGCTCAGCTGCATCTTTTGATCATAGGTTCGCATGCGGTGTTTCTTTTTATTATAGCATGTAGTTGAAGCACAACCCTTGGATCGGCTGTCGCATTGCGCCGCTGCGGTAATCGTCTCTTCATTGTTGATTGACAAGCGCAATGTGACAAAGATGCATTGATTAGTCTCTCGTGAGCCTTGAGCGTAAGCAGTGACTTGGTCTCCTTCAAAATAGAGTAAAGTTCGGCTTGTCTTCCATCTTTTTTGTGTTAGTGGGTGTAATCGCAAACATTTATAATTATTGCAATATTAGGCTAATTTTCATACAATCGGCGCATATTTACTAACTTTTGGCCGCAATATCTAGATAAGGTGGCATAAATAACTTGTATTTCTACAAGTTATCACACCCCCAAATTTAGATATATGCTTGTCCTCAAGCATATCTTCTACTAAGGCAATTATGCTCCATTCCTATCTTATATTTCTACGATGATTGGTTGCTTCGAATATTACACTTAGGCACATTACTTGACATCGCACTTTCCTTCTATCCTTGTTAATTCTTTGCAAGCCTTTCCTTCTATCATTGTTAATGCTTAGCAAGCCCTACTTTATTCTTCTATGTAACAAAATTCTACTCAAAGACACTTTTCTAGATTTCAAAATAGAATGTTTATCTCTTCTTTATCAAAACAACTTGATGTATCTATATGCGGTGTGTAAAACTTTGCGTCATTTATTCACTTAGAGACAGTTGATCATGGTTACACTCTTCGTTTTGGCTTGTCCCCACGGGTGTCATGCGAACATCCAACTACGGTTGTGTGCCAGTTTCAACTTTAACTCATGATAATCAGAGGAGTTGTCCCTTACACTCTTTTTATTTTTCTCTTTTTGTTTATACTACGTTGTTCTTCGAAACCCACCTTAGTTTTGGCTTGCTTCTACGGGTGTCATACGAACATCCAACTACGAGTAGGCTCCTTTCACAACTAAACTCTTATCAGGTTGGGAACAATTTTGAAATTTTTACTTGCGCTGACATTGCAGTTTTGCATAACATATTATATATATATATTTTGAAAAATGGAAAATGGACGCATTTTCTTAAATACCGCATATTCTTGATATTATCTACTCAGACCTTCCCCACCCCCAAATTTAAAGATGAGCAAGGTCCTCATTGCGTTGTTTGGATAGACTAGACAAACACTTAAAAGAAAAGTTCAAAAAGAATGTTGGAGCAGAACTTTGAAAGATAAAAGGTAAAGTATTGCTAAACTAAGAGTTAACTAAGTGTTAGTTAGAATTTACTAAGTATGGGAAATGATTCTAAGTGTAAACATATAATACATCATAGCAACGCAATGAAGATCGTAAAAATAAAAGACTGAGAATGTCACAAAAATTAACAAAGGAAGATAAAGAATGAGGCACAGGCAAAAAGTATTGATTGTATTGACTATTAACAAAGTATACAAATATATTACAAATGAACGCATTACAAAAAAATTTCCATTGCCTGTACAAGAGTCAAAGAATTTGATTAACATACAAATAATAAAAGAATTGAATATAAATAATGAATGGCCACATTAAAAAAAATGCTCAAATTAGAAGAAAGAGTAAACATTAAGGCTGAGGAGCAGGGGGATCCGGTGGGGGATATTAAGAACGTGCAACAGAAGCATCATCAAATAGTAAGTGTTGCCTTAGATGTGGAGGCACCATCGGACCATGCAGGTAGGCGGTAAAAAAGTTGAAATACTCTTGATTGCGCTCCGCTATCTGCCTTTGGTTTAGGAAGATTCTATGCATACTGCGCTAGATATTGATGAGTGCTTCCCTTGAAGTCGCAGCACTACGTTGAATCTCATCAATGCGCTCAATTGCTACCTCAAATCGACGATTGAAGAAGTGATGCTGCTGAGAGACAAGCTCTTGCTGTTGAGAGAAAAGGGTTCTCATTTCAGCTAACTCAGCAGCCAGGGAGGTGGAGGATGGTTGTGCCTGCTATGTCTTGCCAGCATTGTTTTGGAGTTGGGCAGATGTGCCTTCACCCAAATCGTGTGGCTCATCAACTTGCGGCGGTGGGATGGTGGGTTGTGGTGATGATGTTGTTGGTGAAGGTGGGGCTGCTGGGTGAATAACAGGAGAGTTGGGGACAAGAGGAAGGTTTGTAAAAGGTTCGTGTAAAGGGAAGAGGGTTGCGCCCGTGGGCTCGGAGGGCTTGGAGATCGAATAACTAAGGGAAGAGGGTTTGTGGGCTTTGGATCTTACGCTGGTGACTCATGAACCCTTTCTTTTCCCTTATCTTCTCTTCGTTTTCTTTTTGGTTTGGGTTCCTACGGCGCATTCAAATCAATCGCAGGTCTCTTTGTTGGCAGCTCAGGGCAATGCGGGGAATTCTTGAGAAGCATCCTCAAAATTTTGATGTTGATGAGGTCGTGGACTTCTGACATAGGCTCATCATCAATGCCTACACCCACAATTAGGCATAAACTTGAGACAATCCACGGGAAGAAGTACTCCCCCGTGTATGCCTCACCAATGCTCTGATCTGCCCTACGATCAACTGCCCCACGTCGATAGGAATGCTATAAGCAATACAGTATGCGGCCATTACCCGATCCCTTGATACCGTTCTGTCGTGTGTTGTTGGGATCAGCCACTTCTTGACTAGATAAACCTAGAGCCTTCCCTCCAGTAGCAAAGACTTGGACTCCAGGATGCGGATGCCTTTAGGACTTGGACTCCAGGATGCGGATGCCTTTAGGTGGGAGCAACCATCGTGTGCCCGGTTGCGCTAGTACCCTCAGGGTGTCTTCCATCAGTTCTTCTGTAAAATCATCAATAATCTTGTTCCCTGGTGCATCAGGGTAGTCCTTCATCTGATATAACTCATTGATGTCCTTTGCTCTGAAGTGTACTGTCTCTCCCTTAAAAGTCACCGCATCTCTATTTCTATGTAGACGGCCGCGGTAGAAGTCCCGCACTACCTGAGGCACGATGATGGATGGGCACTGACAGAACGTGTCCTACCCATACTCCACAATGACGCTCACGATGAGGTCAGGTAGTGGGGTCGGTGCAGGGTAGAAGCCCATCTCAATCAACATGTCGTCGTTTTTTTTTCTTTTTGATGACCGCTTCTTGGCCAATGCGGGCGCTACTTTCTACTACGTCTTTTCCTTTTTCTTGCGCAAGGTGGGCTGCTTGCCTTAGTCTCTTTTCCCGCTCCATGCGCTGTTCTTCTTTCTCGCGTTCATCGAGTTCCTTGCCCTTGCTCTTATATAGTGCTTCTTGTTAGCTTTGCGCTTCCTCCTCTTCTCCTCCAAAAACAGTCTCTCCTCTTCTTCCTTCTTCCTCCTCTTTTCTTCATCTTCTTCTCTCTCTTCTCTCTCAAACTCTTCTTCAAACTGCTCAGTGGCCAGCAATAGGCGTTGTTCCTCCTCTCGCTTTCGAATCCCTTAAAGTCGGGCAAGCTCATTGTTGCTTCGCATCTCCTCAAACTCCAATCTTCTTCTTCTATTCCCCTCTGCGATGATGAGCTTTCCCCTCTCCATCTTTTCTTGTTTCTCTTCTTTTTCTTTTCTTTTTCTCTCCTCTTCTTCCAAAACTAAAATAAAACTTGGAGGGTCGATGTTGGACCCTTGCGGCGCATTCTCCCTACGACGCTGCATTAGGGGGTTCCCTCTGTTTCTTCTCCTTCATCTGTCGCAACCAATTATGTTGCTACCGGTGATGGCGGTTCCATCAGTTCTTCTGTTTCTCCCCTATCCCCCCTTACGGAGGTTGATTCTTCATCTTTCTCAGGTCTCGCAGCCCTTTGTCTTGCTTATTCTTCTTCTCTTAGGCGCCTCTTTTCACGTCGGTGTAATTTTCTCTCCTTTTTCTCCTTCTTCTTTCTCTCCTTCTTGACCTCTTTGTCTTCATCATCATCTTTTTGCTCTTTGTTCTTTCTTCTTTGTAATGATGTGAAGACTCTGCCTCTCCAGCCTTTTTTCCCTTGCTCTTCTTCTTCTTCTTATCTTTCTTCTCAGCCTCTGCTGGCTGATTCTCTCTCTTATTCTCTTCCTTCTCGACCTCTACTGCCTTCTTTATATCTTCCTTCTCGGCCTCTTCTGGTAGTGCACCGCCTGCAACCTCCTCCATCGCAATGTCAGGGGTTACTAATGTGACCTCCGCTTCCCTGGCCTCTTTGACTGCGATGAAAGTCACCTCCTAATTCTCTGGGACCCGGACATCATTTTCCTTTTCTTCTTCTTCAACCACCACTTCTTCCACCACCACTACTCCATCCTTTATTGTTTCATCTGCCTCTATCGTCGCCTCCTCCTCCGTAGGTAGTGGTTGGTTTACAATCCTTACCTCGGGCAGTCCACCTCCTTGCTCCAAAGTACTGAGGATGTTTCCAAACACCTCCATATCATCTCGTCTCTTCCTTTCGCTTTCAGTGGAGACGAAAGGTGTAGGCATGCTCTTGGTGCTTCCTTCCCTCTTGAACACAGGAGGCCTAACGGCCAAAAGGTTTCTCCAGTTTCTTCCAGCGAGTCTGGATACAATGGGGGCTTGGGCAATAGGCCGGCGATTGACAGCCAGGAATGCTGCCTCTCGCATGGCTGCTTGGTCAGGGGTGGAAGGTGAAGCGGATTGGTTTGGGGTTTGGTCAGCCATGGAATCGAGCAAGGAAAGGTCTGATGGGAGTTCAAGTTTCTGGGGAGAAAGAACGATTCAGAATGCAAAGTGCTAGGGTTTCTGAGTTTTCCAACATAGGGTAAAGGATTTCCAACGAAGGGGAAGGCTGTATTTATAGGTTGGGCCGTGGTGGGGCCCACGCGATTTTCACGGCGATTGGCCTTGAGCATCTCAATAGGCGCGTCGTTCCACCTCCGTCATTTATGGATTTTCAGATAAAGCGTCCTTTCGTCTGTGAAGTCGTAATTGCTTGGGGATACGACTCGATTGGACTTCTTCCCACATTGCCAAACGACTTTTTCTTTAATATTTTATTTGAATGGACACATGATAAAGCATAACGCATTGTGTTCACTAATGCAACTGTATCTTTGCAGAGGACGAGCAACAACGCATATATCCCCGTAACACACCCCTTAACCAATGCATTTATGGAGGATACCTCAACATAGTGCATTTGGCTAAGGACAGGCAAAGGACACATGCGAGTGCAACACATCCCTCAACTCAACACAGTTGAGTTAGGTGAACGCAAGGCATTCCTAGTTGGTTTGGGATGCGTCCATTGTCGTCTTGCTTTCTTATTGTTAAATGTTTTTTTTTTTTTTTACATTTTTCATCAGCGCAAATGCTGAGACTTACAACGATAAATTTTCCTTTATTACTCAATCATTCACAATTTAAAGCACACGCAATGATTACAAAAAGTCAAAGAATTAAAGACACGACCCAATTAAATGCACAGAAGTAAATGGAGAAATAAATTCATAAAGTCAAAATTTGAATTAAATGAAGCATTTAAGACAGAATTTAAAATTTAAAGAGATAGGAATTCAATAAAGCAGTTTTAAGCATAGTATCAAGATATGGACCGAAAATTACGTTGTCTTTGGTGATCGCAATCCACATCTCCACAGGAAGTCAGGCTTGCCTGCTCAATGTCTTTAGGGACATTGCTCCTTCCCTGTAGATCCCAGGGCTTCTGAATTGCTGGGCAGTGTTCCAAGTGTTCGACTTCTTAGCTCAGAGGCCAGCTGGCCCACTTGGATCTCCAGATTCCTTATAGAGGACGCTTGTGCTTGCATCACTGCATCATTCTTATCCATATATTGCTTCAGGAGTGTCTCTAGCGAGCCTCCCGAGGTGTTAGATGATGATGATGGTTGTTGGTTATGCGATCTTGATTGCACCTGATTGTGGTGAAATGGAGGATTTCCTCTATTGTCCCCTTGATGGTTCATTGGCCCCCCTAGGTTGGGATTACCACCCCAACCGAAGTTAGGATGGTTCCTCCAGCTCGGATTGTAGGTGTTGCTGAAGGGGTTTTTCTTGATAGCACACACTTGTTAAAGATTCAATGGGCATCCATTAGCTCCGTGAGCCCCTCCACAGTTGACGCAACTGATTGCGGCCACTTGAGCCGGTGCAGCGGGTTGCGCTGATTGTGGAGCAATGGTTCCTTGACTAATTGCCATTGATTGGAGAATCGAGGTCAGCGTGGCGATCTGGGCGGCCAATGTGGTCATTGCCTCCACAGGGACAATGGCTGTTTTAGTTTTTCTTCTATCGGCACCTCAGTCTCCATATCCATCATCTATCCAGTCATCCATATTCCGCGAGATGCGGTCGAGGATGACTTTGGCCTCTGTGTATGTCTTGTCTATAAAACCTTCTATCGTGGAGGCATCAACAACAGCCTACGTTGCTCTATTCAGGCCATTATAGAATGTTTCCATCAAGATGCAATCGAGAATCCCGATATGCGAGCAGTTTTTCATCAATCATCTGAATCGCACCTAGGCAGTGCTCAGGGTCTCATTCTCCTTCTGTTCAAAGTTCAACACATCCTTTCGTCTTCTTGTGTTGACGACGGGTAGGAAGAACTTCTTCATGAACTGCTCCACCAACTTCTCCCATGAAGTGATCGCGTTGGGCTCCAGTGAATAAGCCCATCTCTTAGCCTCGTCCCTCAAGATGTAAGGGAACAGATACAATCTTATATTTTCTGGGGTAACGCCAGGTAGGGAGAAATTGCCACACATCTCGACAAAACTGATCAGGTGGGCATGTGGGTCTTCACCTTGCAGACCCCCAAACTGCCCGACATTTTGAATCATCTGCAACATGATCGGCTTGATCTCAAAGCGTGCATTCTCTTCCACAGTCGGCCTCGAGATTCTAGGCGAAAAATCATAAAGGTTAGGTGCTGCATAATTATGCATTGGGATGTTGCAATTGGCCGCCAGGAAGACAAGATCCTGAGCCGGTAGAACAGCCCCTTGTTTTACCACTAGCACCGCGTTATCGTTATTGTCTATCATACTGGCTACCTTCTTTTGCCGAATTTTGTTATGACGTACCCTTGCACGAAAATTTTGCTCGATCTCCGGGTCAACTACGAGTTCCAGTTCAACACCAGTACTCATAAACCGTCAGGCTGTTCTCCACGTCGAACAGCCAGTACAATGAGATCTATCCTGCAAAATACCAAAACACACTCAAACAATAAACCGTTAACCACATCCTCGGTAACGACACCATAAACTTGTAACGGGATGGAACCAAGTGTAATTCCACCGCAAGTTTCTTGGTGTGATCCGAGGTCGAACACGGGGACTGGTTTAGGTTATTGTGGTACGTTCATGATATATGCAACCAAGTTTTCAATCTTTAAAAATGAGTTTGTATAAGTATATAAATTGCAATAAAATAAAGGAAAGCAGTAAAGATGCGATAAAAACATAAAAATGCAGTAAACCTAAGTTAAATGAGACAACATATAGACTTCATGTACAAGATGCTGGGATTAAGTGTGGCTATGAAAGTTATGCAAAGAAATGGGATGCGGCGACAAGTCTTATGAACGGAATAGAAAGAGAAAGACAAATAATACAAACAACACAAGTTCTTAATTAGATTGAACGTACAAATACTGTTCCACTCTTCTCTTGGCGTACACCTATCAGTGATCGGCCACGCTCCCACATGTCTGTGGTGAAACAGAGACTAACGTAATGAACGTAAGGTTGCTTCCATGTCTGGAAGTACTACTCGCTTTAGTTAATGCATTCTTCTGACCTTCTCTCGATAGATCAGAATGACACCTTCACTTATGCTCTCACAGGTGAAGATGTCTTCTAGCATGCTTTAGCTAAACGTATTTTATATCTTTAATACAGATTAAGTTCTTAGTGATTCATATTGCTCATTAGGGGGTTGAGAGACATCATGGAGAAAGTGATCGGTGGGTGAACGAAAATAGACAAAGAATGGTAAATGGAATTTATGGAAACATTTAATATTTCTACTAAGCGTTTGATACATGGTGTGTGAATGAAGAGATAAAGAAAACATGAAATATAAAATGAAAGAGAGATAAAACATATACAAACAAGTGCCAATGTCCTGGCACAAATTTAATGAAGATCTGTTTGCCGGATAGCATGGATTTGATGGTAGGAAGAGCTTCCCTCTTAGGCTTGCTCTACCGGTAGCAGGGATCTTTGCACAGAGCTTCCGATCAGGAGTTTGGCAGGTTGGATTTGAGATTCACCTCTCGGCCTTATCTTGTCTTCTTCACAGATTTCTTCTCTTAAGCACTCAGCTCAGCCTTTTCTCTATAATCTAGCAGCACTTAGCCCCATATTAAGTAGCTTACCTTTTCTCGGAAATCAATGGGGTATTTATAGGTGTAGATCTTTCACTCTGGCCTTGTGGTCCCCACTCACGGTTATGGTAATTTCGAAGATTGAGGGATATTATTCCTTCTGTTATGCAATCAGACCGTCAATTCTGCACAACCGTTAGTTATATACGTGTCTCAATCCCCCACTCTTGCATTGCTCAGTTGTATCTTTCGATCATAGGTTCGCATCCGGTGTTTGTTTTTATTACCGCATGCGGTTGAAGCATAGCCCTTGGATCGACTATCGCATTGTGCCGCCATTGCGGTAATCATCTCTTCATTGTTGATTGACGAGTGCAATGTGGCAGAGATGCGTTGATTAGTCTCTCGTGAGCCTTGAGCGCAAGCAGTGACTTGGTCTCCTGCAAAACAGAGTAAAGTTCAGCTTGTCTTCCATATTTTTGGTGTTAGTGGATGTAATCGCAAACATTTATAATTATTGCAATACTAGGCTAATTTTCATACAATCGGTGCATATTTACTAACTTTTGGCCACAATATCTAGATAAGGTGGCAGAAATAACTTGTATTTCTACAGGTTATCAACAGATCTCTTTGTACCAGCTGTTCATTGCGAAGAATAGTCTGACGGCTTATGAGTACTGGAGTGATCCAGAAATTCTAAGCTGACCCAGAGATCAGGTGTATTTTTTGCGCAGAAGCACATCAGAACCAGATTAAGCCCCAGAACTTCAAGACCTATGGTTGCGGAGTATGCAAGGTTTGAGAAATGGGCAACGCATTCTCCATAACTGGTGTGATTCCCAAAGGAAGTAGATCATCCTTCTCCCCGTACACATTGCGGGATGAGACCAGGAAAGGAGCAATGTCCCTGAAGACATTGGGCAGGCAAGCTGGACTGCTTGCAGAGATGTGGATTGTGCTAATCAAAGAACACTATTTTTCGGTCCATATCTAAAATCTATGTTTAAACACTTTCTAAATTCCTGTCTTTATTGTTTTTTAACCTTGTCATTTATTGCTTTTTTAAATCTGCTTTTATGACTTTATGAATTTATTCTTCAATTAACTCTCTTACATTTATTTCTGTGCTTTCTTTATTTCCTTTAACTTTTCTGTATTTAATGCGTTATTCTTTAACTTAGTGAATGATTGTTGAATAAGAAGAAAATGATTGTTGCAAGGTCTTTGTGGCTTGCGTTGATGAAAAAATAATAATAAAAATAATAAAACAATCAACATCTGGTATGCATTGCGTTAATGGGTGCATCTTGTACAGCAAGATACATTTTGCGTTCATCCAACTCAAATGCATTGCGTTAAGGAGTGTGTTGTGCTTGTATGTGTTCTTTGCTCATCCTTAGCAAAAATGCACTATGTTGAGGTAGTGTTGCGCTGGTAGAAATGTCGTGCGCCCGATCCTCCAGAAATGCATTTAGTTAAGGGGTGTGTTGTAGGGATACATGCGTTGTTACCTGTCCTTTGTAAAGATGCATTTGCGTTGATGAATTCATTGCATTAATTCTTTACCTTGCGCTCATTTGAATAAAAAAAAATGCTTTTTGCAAGCTGAGAAGTCTAATCGCTTCATCTTCCAAGGACATGATGAATTTACAGTTGAAAGGACGTACAACTCTGCAATTTCATAAATGTGAGAAGTGCTAACGACAGGCTTTTTGAGTAGCTCGAGGCCTGCCGCCGCAGAATTTGCGTTGGGCCGATCAAGGCCCAACCTATAAAAGCAGGGCTCTTCATCTTAGGTTGTTTACTTGCTTCATTTTGCAAAAAGAAACCCTAAAATCGCCTCTGCATACCGAGCTTTCTTCTTCCTAGAACCCTTAACGATTTCAAGTTTTCTTTCACTCAAACATCCATGGCAGACCAAACTTCCCAGCCTTCCGCTTCACCTTCAACACCTTCATCAGCCCAACTTTCCATGCGAGAGGCAGCATTTCTTGTTGCCAGTCATCGTCTCGTTGCCCAACCACAAACCGTTCCTCGAATCGCCGGAAGACCCCGGTGAAACCCTCTAGCAGCCAGGCCAGTCCTATTCAAAAGGGGGCAAAGTTCTAAAAGCACCCCACTCCCAACACCAGCAGTCTCCACTGAAAGTGAGAAGAAGAGGCAAGATGACAAGGAGATGTTTGGGAGAATTTTGAGTAACGTGGAGAAAGGAAGAGGATTACCCGAGGCTAGGGTTGTGAACCAACCATTGCTTACAGAGGAGGTGACGGTGGAGGAGACAGAGGAAGTGGTGGAAGAGGAGAAATTGAGAAGCACTCTGGCCATAATGGATCCTAAGGAGACTATGCAAGTAGAATCCTATGAAGGACTCATCAGAGTCGTGTTGGAGGAAGTCGCGATAGAGAAGGAATTAGAGGTGGAAGAGGAGAGAAAGAAGAAAAATAAGAGAAAAGGAAAGAAGGTTGGAAAAGGTGAGCCATCCCATCATCTTAAAGTAGAGAAGAAAATCAAAGAGAAGGAGGATGAAGAAGATGAGGAGGCCAAGCTAAGGAAGAAGAAGAAGAAGGGAGAAAGGAAAAAGCACAAGCGCTAGGAAAGGCGTCTAAAGAAAGAAAGAAGAGGGTTGTAGGCTCGGAGAAGGACAGAGAATCAACCTCCGTAAGGAAGGACAAGGGGGAATCAGTGCAACTTAGAGAAACAGCGCAACCTGAAATAACGCAAACAGTTTCGACTGAAGAAGGAGAAGAAGGAGATGTTACCCCCTTGATGCAGCATCGTAAGGAGAATGCGCTGCAAGGGTCAACCAGTGGCCCGCCAATTTTGATTGACGCATTAGAAGAACAGGAGAGGAGGAGAAAGGAGGAAGAAGAGAAGCAGGAGAAAATGGCGCGGGCCCAACTCATCATCGCAAAAGGTGATAAAAGAAGAAGATTACAAGATGAGAAGGTGCGCCGCAATAATAAAATCTCGAGGATCGAAGAAATAAGGCGGTTCGAAGAGGAGCATCACCTATTGCTGGCCTCTAAGCAGTTCGAGAAAGAGTTTGAAACAGAAAAGAGAGAAGAGGCAGAGGAGGAGAAAAAGAAGAAAGAAGAGAAGGAAAAGAAGCACCAAGAAAACATGCAGCACTTAAAGAAGAAGAAAGGAAAAGAACTTGATGAACGGGAAAAAAAGGAACAACGCAAGGAACGGGAAAGAAAACAAAGGTAGCAATCCCGCCTTGTGTTGGCCAAAGGAAAGGGCAAAACAGTCGTAGAAAGTAGCAAGCCTGAATTGGCAAAGGTGCGTCCATCAAGAAAGAAGGAGAACGATGACTTACTGATGGAGATGGGCTTTTTCCCTGCGCCAACGCAACTACCAGACTTGATTACGAGCGTGATCGTAGAACATAGATGGGACATATTTTTCCAGTGCCCAGCCATTGTTATTTCAGAGGTAGTGCGTGACTTCTACCACGGATGGCTACATGGCACTAAGGATGTGGTGACCATAAAAGGGAAAACAGTGTCTTTCAGCGCAAGGGACTGTATGAACTATACCAGATGAAGGATAACCCGGATGCACCGGGCAACAAAATCATTGCTGATCCCACTGAAGAGCAGATGAAAGATGCGCTGCGAGTATTAACGCAACCGGGCACTAAGTGGTCGGTTTCTTTAAAATGAATCAAGACCCTGGCATCTAAGACTCTGCTTCCTAAGGCACGGCTTTGGGTTTATTTGATCAAACGGTGGCTGATCCCAACTTCCCATGACAAGACAATTTTGAGGAATTGAGTTATGGCCGCATATTGCATTGCATGCGGCATTCCAATCGATGTAGGTCGGTTGATCACAAGACAAATCCAAGGTTTTGTGGGGCACATAAGACGGAAGTACTTCTTCCCATGGACAGTTTCAAGTTTATGCCTATCATTAGGTGTGGCCATTGACGAAGAGCCAATGGCAGAAGCTCACGGCCTATAAACGTCAAGATTTTGAGGTTGCTCCTCAAAGATTCCCCACACTGCCCTAAACTCCCTTTGAAGAGGCCCAACATAGATTTGAATGCGCTGCAAGAGACCAAGCCGAAGAAACAGCGTAGAGACGACAAGGGAAAGGGGAAAATCGAAGAAGAAACAATGCAAGAACCAGAATCTTTGGACCCTTTACCCTTGATAATTCGCCCTCAAAGCCCTCTCGCACAATCTTCGTCTTCCCTTCTCGAGCACTTTACTAATCTTCTCCTTCCCCCAAATTCTCCAATCGCATATCCAGCAGCCCCATCATCACCTTCAGCATCATCACCGTAACTTCCCCTTCCACTGCCACATGTTGATGACCCACACGATTTTGGTGAAGCCACTTCTGCCTAACCCCAAAACATCGATGGCGAGGCATCGCAGGCACAACCGACCATTGCTTCCTTAGCTGCTGAGTTAGCAAATATGTGGTCCCTTCTTGCCCAACAACAACAACTCTTCTCCCAACAACAAGAACTCTTTTCTAAAAAAAAAGCCTTCTTCGGCCTGAGAATTGATGCGGTAATTGAGCGAGTCGACGATTTACAACACAGTGCTACAATGACAAGATAGGTGTTGATCAATATTCATCGTAACATTCTTACGATCCATCTGCATCAAAGACAGCTAGTGGAGCGAAACCATGAGTACTTTAATTTGACAACATATCTTCATGGACCCATTGTAACACCCCGCCCCATACCACCCTCTTAGCCTAGAGAAGGGCGTGACTGCAGCAGCTATCAACCCTTAGGCTGACACTTACTGCCTAAAAATACTTGTGGAATAACTCTGATACCAAATAAAAATTATATGCAACGGGACGGCTGTAGGCCCACAGTTTATTAACTTAGAAACTTAAAATGTTTAGAGTATTTACAACATTAGATTTACAAGACCCAAAACCCACAAACCCTAGTCCCTATATGAACAATAGTAACATGTGTACAATATTAACAGTAATCATCTAGCAAATGGTTACAAGTCTTTTCGTCCTTTAGTGGCAGAACAGATACTGACTGTCAGAGGGATTTACCCGCTACCTGGGGGGGGGAAAAAACAAACGAGGTGAGCGTGTGCTTACGCCCAAACCGAGAAAACATAGTAAATTCTCATGCATAATTTCAGAAGATAGTTTTATCTGAAATATAATTTAATGCAGCATAAACAATTTCCAAGCGTAATGTATATAAAACTGTTTTAAACATAAAACAGTAAAATCATTTATAAAATCAAAGTACGGTATAACTGGTAAAATAATCCCAACACCAACTACTAGTCCAGAAAGAACCCTTTTGCTCAATCTCTTACTTTATTCACTTGTGGTCACATTAGGTACTACTGCTTTCTATAAATGTTGTAATCAAAAAAGTTTTAAAACATTTTAGTTCAAAAACATTTTAGCCACCCACCTCGAATTCTTAGGAACTTTCACTCTAGTAGCTCCTCGGGTCCCTTTTTTACCCCTAGAATTTAGATTCAAGTTACAACTTAGATTACTCATAGTTCCGGACCTTATTTGGAAATACTTCCTTCTAAAACATTATTCTAAAATGTCTTAGGAATCTTACCCTAAACTTTTAGCTCATAATTTCCTTGTGGTTTGGCCGGAATCTCAAAATTTTCAAGACTGGCCCAGACTGATTCGACAGTCTGACCCTTCTACATTTTTCTTAACCTCCAGCCTATTTCCTTTAAGCCTTTTCCTCCAGTAGCCCTATTATGAAAAGTACACTTCTAGAGCTTTTAGATGGCTTTGGAATCACTCCAAACGCACGAGTAGATTGGAAGATCTTCTCGTCCAAAATTGACACATTCCTCTGAACCCTCACTGCCATTTACTTTCTATACGAAATTTATGATTTTTGTGTGATTTGAAAATGAAATCCCAACTCCCTATTTATAGGCGTTCAAATTGCTCGTGGGATTGACAGCACCTACATGGCTGCATGGATAAATGTTTAATCCTTCCTTTTTCAACGTAAGCTAACTTCACCTTGGTTCAATGTGTTCTTCCCAAACGCATCCAACACAATTTCTTAGGGTTTAAGAATTTCACTTAATCGGACACCTAGATTTTAATTGACGTTTTCCCTTACATCTTTAAGCTTTGTTTGTATTCAAATTAGGGTTTTTAAATGCATAATCCACCCCAACGCGTCCAAATACATCGCCTAGAAGCTTACTCGGCCATTCAATGCATAGGCGAGGCATAGGCGTGACGTTCAAAATGCAGCACTGGACAAGGCATGGCTGATGCATAGGCTGCTCTCGCTCTCTCCCAGTTTCTCGCTAGTCTCGCTCTCGCCCACTTTCTCACTCAAAATCTCGCTCTCTCCACTTTCACTCTCTCTAACTTTCTAGCTCAAAATCTCGCTCTCTCTGCACTCGCTCTCTCCCACTTTATCGCTGGTGTTGCTCTCTCCAATCTCGCTCTCTCCCATTTTCTCTCCAACTTTCTCTCCAATCTCGCTCTCTTCCACTTTGTCGCTCTCTCCAATCTTTCTTGCTCAAAATCTTGCTCTCAACAATCTCGCTCTTAGCTACTGCGAACATTGTTTGTCTCCGTGCAGTTTCTACACGCTTGTGCCACTAGTCACTTGCTTTCCAGTGCTTTGTGCACAACACGCATTTCACATAAATTTTCCATAGCCAAATTTTCCCAAATTTCCCAAACTCAATCTCCATATTTTTCTTTTCAAATCCCCATTCCTTCTTCACCATTTCACACTAACTTTCTCATCAACCTACTCAACTTCGTTATACAAATTTAAATAGGGACACACAATTAAGTGGAAAATTAAGATAATTTAAATAAGAAAACACACTTAAGTGTAAAATTTGGATTCAGGGTTCACATTTACCTCCTCCTTATAAAAAATTCATCCTCGAAATTTCGCCACAAGTCCGTCAGTTAAAAAACTGCGGATGCTTATTTCTGATTTGCTCCTCAACTTCCCACGTTGCTTCTTCTATAGCATGATTCCGCTATAGCACCTTTACTAATGGGATTGTCTTATTCCTCAAGACTTGTTCCTTTCAGTCCAGAATCTCCACTGGTTCCTCCTTATACGACAAATTCTCTTTCAACTGTACCGATTGCTTAGATAATATATGAGTAGGATCTGGCATATACTTTCTAAGCATTGCCACATGAAACACATCATGAACACGAGATAATTTCGGAGGTAAATCCAATCGATATGCCATTGGACCAATCCTTTCTATTATCTCATAGGGTCCAATATATCTCAGGCTTAACTTCCCTTTTCTACCGAACCTGAGTATTCCTTTCCACGGAGATAATTTCAGAAATACTTTATCACCCATTTCAAACTCTAATTCTATTCTCCGCTTATCAACATAACTTTTCTGCCTATCTCGAGCCATCTTAAGATTATCTTTTATAATCTTAATGTTATCTGATGTCTGTTGTACAAGTTCTGGACCTAGTAATTTACTTTCACCGACTTCATTCCAGCATATCGGAGTCCTACATGGTCTTCCATATAGGGATCCATATGGTGCCATTCCAATACTCGAATGATAGTTGTTGTTATACGCAAATTCAATTAACGACAGACGCGTATCCCAACTGCCTTTGAATTGCAACACACATGCCCTCAGCATGTCTTCCAATGTCTGGATTGTCCGCTTAGACTGACCATCCGTCTGTGGATGAAAAGCTGTACTGAAATATAACTTGGTCCACATAGTTTTCTACAAACTAGGCCAAAACTTTGATGTAAATCTGGAGTCTCGATCTGATATAATTGAAACTGGTGCTCCAAACTGACTTATGACTCGATCAACATATAGCTTAGCTAGTTAGTCTGGGGTATAAGTGGCTTTAATAGGTAAAAACTTAGCTGTTTTTGTCAATCTATATATACCATCATAGCTTGCTGGTGTCTTAGGTAATCCATACAAGAAATCCATCGTAATGTGTTCCCACTTCCATTCTGGTACTGGGAGTGGATTAAGTAATCCTACGGGTTTCTGTTTCTCTGGTTTAACTTGTTGACATATTAGAAACTTGTCAACATACTCCGTTATTTCATTTTTCATACTCGGCCACCAGTACGATTTCTTTAATGTTCTGTACATCTTCGTACTACCTGGGTGCATAGCATATGCCGAACTATGTGCTTCTTCTAGGATAGCTTGTCTAAGAGCTAAGTCCTTAGGTATGCAAATCCTACCCTCTTTTAGTAGCACTTTGTTTGTTCTTAGTTGATAGTCCGTCCTTAATCCTTTATCCAGTTCTTCAGCTAACTTCTTCAGATCAGAATCCTTTAATTGCTCACGTAGAATATTTTCTACAAGAGTAGGATGCACTTGAAATAAGGCTAGTAATCCTCCTTTTCGACCGATTGATAATGCTGCCCTAGCATTATACAACTCATGGATCAATCTACCATTAACTGAATTAATACCAGCTCTAGCTGATCTAGTTTTTCGACTTAAGGCATCAGCTACCATATTTTCTTTACGTGGGTGATAGTCAATTGTACAGTCATAATCTTTAATCAATTCAAGCCATCTTCTCCATCTTAGGTTTAGTTCCTTTTGATCAAAGATATGCTTTAGACTCTTATGGTCTGTAAATATATGACATCTCTCACCAAACAGGTAATGTCTCCACATTTTAGAGCTAACACAACTGTTGCTAATTCTAAGTCGTGTGTAGGGTAATTATATTCATGCTTATTTAACTGTCGCGAAGCATAGGCTACTACTTTTCCCTCCTGCATCAGCACATATCCTAATCCTTGTCGGGATGCATCAAAATAAACTTCAAACCCCTTACCTAGTGTAGGTAGAGTTAATACTGGTGCTAATACTAACCTTTGTTTCAGCACTTGGAAACTATGCTCGCATTCCGGCGATAATTCAAACTTCGCATCTTTTCTGGTCAGGATTGTCAATGGAAGGGCTATCTTAGAGAAACCCTCCACGAATCTCCTATAATATCCTGCTAAACCCAGAAAACTATGTACTTCGGTTACATTCAGGGGTCGTTTCCAATTAACTACTGCTTCTATCTTTTGGGAATCAACACTAACTTCGTCAGCTGAAACTATATGCCCAAGAAATATGACTTGATTTAACCAAAAATCACATTTACTAAATTTGGCATATAACTTCTTTTTTCTTAAAGTTTGTAATACCATCCTTAGACGTTCTTTGTGTTTTTCCACACTACTGGAATAGACTAGTATGTCATCTATGAATACTATCACAAACTGATCCAAATAAGAATGGAATATCCTATTCATCAAGTCCATAAATACCGCAGGAGCATTTGTCAATCCAAATGATATTACTAGGAACTCAAAATGTCCATATCTAGTTCCGAATGCAGTTTTAGGAACATCTGTATCTTTCACCTTCAACTGGTGATAGCCTGACCTCAAATCTATCTTAGAGAACATCGTTGCTCCCTTTAACTGATCGAAGAGATCATCTATACGAGGCAATGGGTACTTATTTTTAATGGTCACTTTATTCAACTGTCTATAGTCTATGCATAATCCAAGAGTACCATCTTTCTTCCTAACAAACAAGACTGGCTCTCCCCAGGGTGATACACGGTCTTGCCGGTATCAACAACAAGAAAAAAAAAGTCAAAAGATTAAGATCTAGGGCTAGCCGGACAATGAAAACTTTCTCGACTGATGAGCGTAGAAACAAGATTTTCGGCTCATGTTTGGGCCGGGGCGGTTGTTAACTCCCGTTTTTCAGGCTATCAAATGTCTTTTTGACCAATCCGGGTCGAATGTACCCCTTATCCACATGTTCCTGTAATTGAACTTTTAACTCTTTCAACTCTGTTGAGGCCATCCTATATGGTGCTTGGGATATAGGTGTAGTACCAGGAATTAACTCAATAGTAAATTCCACTTCCCTATCAGGTGATAAGCCTAGTAATTCTTCAGGGAACACATCTAAGAATTCTTATACTATAGGTACATTCTCAGGTTTTAGTTTCTTATCTTGGGAAACTACTACAGATGCTAAATAGGCTTCACATCCTTTACTCAACAGTTTTCTAGCTTTTACCACTAATATTAAACTTCTTGGGAGTATTCTTTTACTTCCTACTAGAGTTATTTCTTTTTCACCGAGCTTCCTAAACACTATTTCTCTTCTAAAGCAATCCATAGTGGAATAGTGTTTACTTAGGAAATCCATATCTAAGATAACATCAAATTCTAGTAATTCTAATGGAATCAAGTCGACCCCAAAACTTTGGTCTCCAAGAATTACTTCACAATTCCTATAATACTCATGTACCACTAGAGTATCTCTTACAGACGTAGAGATAAATAATTCCTCATCCATATGTTCAGGTATTTTATCTATATGTAATGCACACATACTAGATATGAATGAGTGTGTAGCACCAGGATCAAATAATGCATAAGCAGATTGATTACATAAAGCTATCGTACCAATTACGACATCTGGAGCCTCTTCCGCTTTCTGGTGTGTCATAGCGTACATTCTACCCGGCTGCTGTTGCAGTTGCTATTGAGGTCGTCCAGCTACCCCTTTCTTCTTAGCTACACCGGATCCCTCACTTCTAGTTCCAGTCGTTCTAGGTTGGTTTAGTGTCTGTGTTCCTTGTCTTTGTTCATTTTTTGTTCCACGACTTAGCTGAGGACAATCTCTTCTGAAATGCCCAGCTTGTCCGCACTGGAAACACACATTCCTATTACCGTAGCATACTTCTGTATGAGGTTTACCACAGTTTACACACAGCGGTTTCCTCCCCGTACTAGCCACCGACTCGCTAGCACGACCTGATACTGATCTACCACTTTGTTTAGCTACAAGTTTGGACTTCTTTCGACTCAAACTATGTTGGCTCATTCCCCCAAAACTCCTTATCCCCGGCTGTCCAGAGAACGAGGATCTAAATTTTCTACTTCTTGTTTCTTCAGGCACTCTAAACTGTCCTTCTCCTGGTTGAAGTTCATCCTCCTTCGCTACACTCTGCTCTACTCAGATAGCAGTCTCAACTAACTGAGTGAAATTCACCCATTTAGATGTAGAGGTAACAGGTGTACGTATTTTTCTTCTTAGGCCACTCTCAAATCTCCTACACCTATCATTCTCTTCCGCGATGATCGGAAGGGCATACTGAGATAACTCAGTAAATTTTTGCTCATACTCAGCAACCGTCATCACTCCTTGAGTTAGCCTAAGGAATTCCTCCCTCTTCGTATCTCAAAAAGATCTAGGGTAGTATTTATCCTCAAATACTTGTCTAAACTCAGACCAAGTCATAGTTTCTGAACTCCTCCTTCTAGCCTCTATCACTTTCCACCACTTCTCAGCCCCTTTTTCCAGCAAGAATGCCACTAACTCGACCTTATGGTCCTCAGGGCATCTCATAACTTTAAAACACTTCTCAATCAAATCCAACCATATTTTAGCATCTAATGGATCCGTGGTTCCATCGAACGTCGTGGCTTCTAAAGCTTTCAGCCTCTCGATGCCGAACTTCTTTTCTGGATCGTTTTGAATCGATCCTACACTCGCCGCTAATCTTTGAGTGATTCTATCAAATACTCGATCCTCCATCTGGGGTTCTACATCTACTTTTGGTGTACTAGACTCGTTTTCAGAAGTTGCCTTCTGTTCAGTCTCTAACTCTTTTCCCCTTCGGATCTGGGTCTGATGAGACCTCAGGACCTCCACTGATAGGGTCATTATTCCTCTTCTCAGTCTGCTTGCTTGGTCTGCCTTTTTTCCTCAGCATCTTTGCCTAGTTATTAAGTACACATGTTAGGGACTTATCTATGGGACTTTAATCTAGTACATGAACTCTCTCTTTCACCCAAAGTCTTATGTTTTAGTACTATGCTAGCTTAAATCTTTCCCAAATTTACGTATAACCCATCCTTTAATACCAAGGTGGTATCAACTAATTCCTCAATTGTCCCAAAAACTTATGCTTTGATACCAAACTGTCACACCCCGCCCCAGACCACCCTCTTAGCCTAGAGAAGGGCGTGACTGCAGCAGTTATCAACCCTTAGGCTAACACTTACTGCCTAAAAACTCTTGCGGAATAACTTTGATATCAAATACAAATTATATGCAACGGGACGGCTGTAGGCCCACAATTTATTAACCTAGACACTTAAGATGTTTAGAGTATTTACAACATTAGATTTACAAGTCCCAAAAAAATTTTTTTAAACATAAAACAGTAAAATCATTTCTCAAATGAAAGTACTGTATAACTGGTAAAATAATCTCAACACCAACTACTAGTCCAGAAAGAACCCTTTTGCTCAATCTTTGACTTTATTCACCTGTGGCCACATTAGGTACTACTGCTCAGATACCTTCTCCTTGTACTTCAGTATCGAGCTACTAGGATACCTTCTCCAACGTACCTCAGTATCCCATTGGCTTCGTACCTTCTCAAACGTACTTCAGTACCAATAGATACCTTCTCCTTGTACTTCAGTATCTAGTTGGGTGGATGCCTTCTCCTTGTACTTCGACATCGCATTTTACCAAAACTATTTATAAACAACTTTTCTCTTTAAAGCATGTACAGTATAACACATATACAACATGGCTTTAAAGATGATAACACATGCTGGATAAAATCAACATATGTAAATAGTTTTTCAACAATATGCATGCGTTCAAATCACAATTCAAACTTGCTTGGAAACCACTTTATTAAACTAGTAGGCATGAGAATTATTTTCAAAAACATGCTTTCTATAAATGTTGTAATAAAAAAAGTTTAAAAACATTTTAGTTTGAAAATATTTTAGCCACTCACCTCGAATTCTTAGGAACTTTTCACTCTAGTAGCTCCTCGGGTCCCTTTTTTACCCCTAGAATCCAGATTCAACTTACAACTTAGATTACTCATAGTTTTGAACCTTATTTGGAAATACTTCCTTCTACAAAATTGTTCTAAAATGTCTTAAGAATCTTACCCTAAACTTTCAGCTTAAAATTTTCTCGTGGTTTGGCCGAATTCTCAAAATCTTCAAGACTAACCCAGACTGATTCGACAGTCTGACCCTTCTGCCTTCTTCTCAACCTCCAGCCAAGTTCCTTTGAGCCTTTTCCTCTGGCAGCCCTATTCTGAAAACTAAACTTCTAGAACTTTTAGATGGCTTTGGAATCACTCCAAACGCACGAGTAGATTGGAAGATCTTCTCATCCAAATTTGACACATTCCTTTGAACCCTCACTACCCTCTACTTTCTCTACGAAATTTATGATTTTTGTGTGATTTGAAAATGAAATCCCAACTCCCTATTTATAGGCGTTCAAATTTCTCATGGGATTGACAGCACTTACTTGGCTGCATGGCCAAATGTTTAATTCTCTCTTTATCAACGTAAGTTGACTTTACCTTGGTTCAATGTGTTCTTCCCAAACGCATCCAACACAATTTCTTAGGGTTTAAGAATTTCTCTTAATCGGACACCTAGATTTTAATTGACGTTTGCCCTTATGTCTTCAAGCTTTGTTTGTATTCAAATTAGGGTTTTTAAATGCTTAATCCACCCCAACACGTCCAAATACTCGCCTAGAAGCTTGCTCGGCCGTTCAATGCATAGGCGAGGCGTGAGCGTGACGTTCGAATGCAGCACCGGACAAGGTGTGGCTGACGCATGGGCTGCTCTCGCTCTCTTCAACTTTCTAGCTCAAAACCTTTCTTTCTCTGCTCTCGCTCTCTCCCACTTTCTCGCTAGTCTTGCTCTCTTCAATCTCGCTCTCTCCCATTTTCTCTCCAAATTTCTCTCCAATCTCGCTCTCTTCTACTTTCTCACTCTCTCTAATCTTTCTTGCTCAAAATCTTGCTCTCAACGATCTCGCTCTTAGCTACTGCGAACATTGTTTGTCTCCGTGCAATTTCTACACGATTGTGCCACTAGTCACTTGCCTTCCAGTGCTTTCTGCACAACACGCATTTCACATAAATTTTCCATACTTAGCCAATTTTTCCCAAATTTCCCAAACTCAATCTCCATTTTTTTTATTTCAAATCCCCATTCCTTCTTCACCATTTCACACTAACTTTCTCATCAACCTACTCAACTTATTTATACAAATTTAAATAGGGACACACAATTAAGTGGAAAATTAATACAATTTAAATAAGAAAACACACTTAAGTGTAAAATTGGGATTCGGGGTTCACACCCATGGTACCTCTGCATCTCAGGCAGCATCTGATTTTTTAAGAAGCTCCTCAAGTACCACATCCGAACCCTCCTTCAGAACCTCCTACTCCTCAATAATTTTTACAATTTTATTTTTATTGCGGCCATTCTGTTATCATTCTTTCATTCATTTTTAGCTAAAGTCTTTGATTTTTTGTACAGGCAAAAAGTTTTGTATTGCGTTATTTGTAATTACTTGTATACTTAGTTAATTTACTTAGTTAATTTTCAATACAACTAAGTAACAATTCTATTTATATGTCTGTGCCTGTTCTTTATCATTCTTTGTCAACTTTGAGATATTCTTAATCTTTCTTTTTGCGTTATTCATTGTGCTACCATGATGTAGAATATGCATACACTTAGTAACATTTCCCACACTTTGTATTTTTTGACTAACACTTAGTTAATTCGTAGCTTAGCAATACTTTACCTTTTATCCTTCAAAATTCTGCTCAAACCTTCTTTTTGAAATTTTCTCTAAGTGTTTGTCTATTTTGTCCAAACAATGCAATGAAAACTTTGCGCAACTCTAAATTTGGGGTGGGGAAGGTCTGAGTAGATGAGATCAAGTGATGCGGTCATTAAGAAAAATGCGTTCATCATTTCCATTTTAAAAAAAATCATATAAACTCTAATTTCAGCGCAAGGGAAACCTTAAAAACAATCCCAACCTGATAAGAGTTAAGTTGTGAAAGGAGCATGCTCGTAGTTGGATGTTTGCATGACACCCATGGGAGCAAGCCAAAACGAAGGTGGGCTTCCAAGAACAACGCAATATGAAATGAGAAAGAAAAAATGAGAAAGAAAAAAAATAAAAGAAAACAAGAGACAACTCCTTCGAAATTCATGAGTTAAACTTGAGATTGGCACACAACCGTAGTTGGATGTTCGCATGACACCTGTGGGAACAAGCCAAAACGAAGAATGTAACCATGACCAACAGTCTCTAGTAAATGACACAAAGTTTGACCACCGCATCCGGACGCATCAAGTTGTTTTGACAAGAAGAGGTAAACATTCTTTTTAAAACTAGAAAAGCATTTTTGAGCAGAAATTTGTTGTAGAAAAATAAAGTACGGCTTTGTTATGAATTAGCAAGGATAGAAGAAAATTACGATGTTAAGTAATGTGCCTAGGTGGAGCATTAGGAGCAACCAATCGACGCAAAATTTAGGATAGGAATTGAGCATTATTGCATTAGTAGAAGATATGCATGATTTACCCAGCCTAGAGCGACCGAAACAAGAGGTGAAGGATCCGGTTTAGCTAAGCAGAAAGGGGTAGCTGGACGACCCCAACAGTAGCAACAGCGGGGTAGAGTATACACTATGACACACCATGAAGTGAAAAAGGCTCCAGATGTCATAACTGGTATGATAACTTTATGTAATCAATCCACTTATGCATTATTTGATCCTGGTGCTACGCACTCATTCATATCTAGCATGTGTGCAATACAAATAGATAGAATGCCTTAGTGTATGAATGAGGATTTGTTTATCTTTACGCCTGTAGGAGATACTCTAGTTGTACATGAGTATTACAGGAATTGTGAAGTAATTCTTGGAAATCAGAGTTTTTGGGTTGACTTGATTCCATTAGAATTACTAGAGTTTGATGTTATCTTAGGTATGGATTTCTTAAGTAAACACTATGCCACTATGGATTGTTTTAAGAAAGAAATAGTGTTTAGGAAACCAGGTGAAAAAGAAATAACCCTAATGGGAAGTAAAAGAATACTTCCAGGAAGTTTAATATCAACAGTGAAGGCTAGGAAGCTGTTGAGTAAAGGATGCAAAGCCTATTTAGCCTATGTAGCAGTTTCAAAGGATAAAAAATTGAAACCTGAAGATGTACCTGTGGTACAAGAATTCTTAGATGTATTCCCTGAAGAGTTACCAGGCTTACCACCTGACAGGGAAATAGAGTTCACTATTGAGTTAGTTCCAGGTACAACACCTATATCCTAGGCACCATATAGGATGGCACCAACGAAACTGAAAGAGTTAAAAGTACAGTTACAGGAACTTGTGGATAAGGGGTACATTAGACCAAATGTGTCATCTTGGGGAGCGTCAGTCTTGTTTGTTAAGAAGAAAGACGGTACTCTCAGATTATGCATAGACTATAGACAATTGAATAAGGTGACCATTATGAATAAGTACCCAATGCCTCGTATAGATGATCTCTTTGATCAGTTAAAGGGAGCCACGGTGTTTTCTAAGATAGATTTGAGATCGGGTTATCACCAGTTGAAGGTGAAAGGCACAGATGTTCCAAAGACTACATTCAAAACTAGATATGGACATTTTGAGTTCCTAGTAATGCCGTTTGGATTGACAAATGCTCCTGCGGTATTTATGGACTTGATGAATAGGATATTTCATTTTTATCTAGATCAGTTTGTGATAGTGTTCATAGAGGACATACTAGTGTATTCTAGTAGTGCAGAGAAACACAAAGAACATCTGAGGATGGTGTTACAAATTCTAAGGGAAAAGGAGTTATATGCCAAATTTAGTAAATGCGAGTTTTGGTTAAATCAAGTCGTATTCCTTGGGCATATAGTTTCAGCTGATGGGGTTAGCGTTGATTCCCAAAAGATAGAAGCAATAGTTAATTGGGAACGACCCCTAAATGTAACCGAAGTACGTAATTTTCTGGGTTTAGCAGGTTATTATAGGAGATTCGTGTAGGGTTTTTCTAAGATAGCTCTTCCATTGACAAACCTGACCAGAAAAGATGCGAAGTTTGAATGGTCGCCAGAATGTGAGCATAGTTTTCAGGTATTAAAACAGAGGTTAGTGTCAGCACCAGTATTAACTCTACCTACACCAGGTAAAAAATTTAAGGTCTATTGTGATGCATCCCGACAAGGGTTAGGATGTGTGCTAATGCAGGAAGGAAAGGTAGTAGCTTATGCTTCTCGACAGTTAAAGAAGCATGAATGTAACTACCCTACACATGATTTAGGGTTAGTTGCAGTTGTGTTAGCTCTAAAATTATGGTGACATCACTTGTTTGGTGAGCGGTGTCATATATTCATGGATCATAAAAGTCTAAAGCATATCTTTGATCAGAAGGAACTAAACTTGAGACAAAGAAGATGGCTCGAGTTGATCAAGGATTATGACTGTACCATTGACTATCACCCAGGTAAAGAAAATGTGGTAGTTGATGCTCTAAGTCAAAAAACCAGATCTGCTAGAGCTAGTATCAGTTCAGTGAAGGGTACACTGATTCTTGAGTTGTATAATGCTAGAGCAGCATTATCAATCAGGCAAAAAGGAGGGTTACTAGCTTCATTTCAAGTGCGTCCTACGCTCGTAGAAGACATTCTACGTAAGCAGTTAAAGGATTCCGATCTTCAAAAGTTAGCTGAAGAAGTAGATAAAGGATTGAGGATATACTACCAGTTAAGAGCTGACAAAGTGCTATTGAAAGAAGGTAAGATATGCGTACCTAAGGACTTATCACTTAAACAAGCTATTCTAGAAGAGGCACATAGTTCGGCCTATGCTATGCATCCGGGCAGTACGAAGATGTACAAAACATTAAAGAGATCGTACTGGTGGCCTGGTATGAAATGAGAGATAGTGGAGTATGTTGAAAAGTGTCTATTATGTCAACAAGTTAAACTGGACAAACAGAGGTCAGTAGGATTACTTAATCCACTCCCAATACCAGAGTGGAAATGGGAGCATATCACGATGGATTTTCTATTTGGATTACCTAAGACACCAGCGAGCTATGATGGTGTATGGGTAATTGTGGATAGATTGATGAAGACAGCTAAGTTTTTACCTGTTAAAGTTACTTATACCCTAGACCAATTAGCCAAGTTGTATGTTGATCGAGTTGTGAGTTCGTTTCGAGTTCCAATTTCAATTGTATCAGATCGAGGCTCCAGATTTACATCAAATTTTTGGCCTAGTTTGCAGAAGGCTATGGGAACCAAGTTATATTTTAATACTGCTTTTCATCCACAGATGGATGGTCAGTCTAAGCGGACCATCCAGACATTAGAAGACATTTTGAGAGCATGTATATTGCAATTTAAGGGAAGTTGTGATACGCATCTGTCGTTAATCGAATTTGCGTATAACAACAGTTACCATTCGAGTATCGGGATGGCACCGTATAAGGCACTATACGGAAGACCTTGTAGAACTCTAATATGTTGGAATGAAATCGGTGAAAGGAAATTACTAGGTCCAGAACTTGTGCAACAGACATCAGACAACATTAAAATTATAAGAGATAATCTTAAGACGGCTCGAGATAGGCAAAAGAGTTACACTGATAAGTGGAGAAGAGAATTAGAGTTTGAAGTTGGTGATAAAGTATTTCTGAAGTTATCTCCGTGGAAAGGAATACACAGGTTTGGTAGGAAAGGGAAACTAAGCCCAAGATATATTGGACCATACGAGATAATAGAAAGAGTTGGCCTAATGGCATACCGATTGGATTTACCTCCAGAATTATCTCGTATTCATGATGTGTTTCATGTGGCAATTCTTAGAAAGTATGTGCCAGATCCTACCCATGTGTTGCCTGAGCAACCGGTACAGTTGAAAGAGAATTTGTCTTATGAAGAGGCACCAGTGCAGATTCTTGACAGAAAATAACAGGTTTTAAGGAACAAGACAATCCCATTAGTAAAGGTACTATGGTGAAACCATAGCATGGAAGAAGCAACGTGGGAAGCCGAAGAGAAAATCAGAAACAAGTACCCGCAGTTGTTTGGTTGACAGACTTGTAACGAAATTTTGAGGACGAAATTTTTATAAGGGGGAGGTAAATGTGAACCCCGAGTCCTAATTTCTCTACTTGATTATGTTCCCTATTGAGATTAGTGTGATGAGTAGGTTGATGTGGAAAGTAGTGTGGAATGGTAGAGAAAAGAATGGAAATTAGAAGAAAAGAGGAAATTTGGAAGGTTGTCTTTTGGGGAAAATTTGGAAAAAATTTGGCTAAGTGTAGAAATTGGTGGGTGGATGCGTTGGATGTGTTGGATGCGTTGGATGCATTGGATGTGTTGGATGATGGATGCGTTGGATGCATTGGATGATGGATACGTTGGATGCGTTGGATACATTGGTGAAGGAAGGAAAATGGAAGTGAGGCATTGGGATGGCACGAGGGCTGGAGGGTGGCATGCGCCGAGTAGCCTCAGCCAGCGTCCAAGCCATGTGTCGAGTAGCCCCGGTCGAACGCATGCATCGAGTGGATACGCCCGTGCGTTGAGTGCACTGCCGAGCGGCCACGCCCATGCGGTGAGCACCCTGCCAAGCAGCCATGCCGTGCGTCGAGGTGCCCTGCCATGAACCCATGCGAGCGAGCGAGCAATGGCCAACACACGTGGCACGCCCATGTGTCGAAGTAGCACGCCTATGTGCTTAAGCACCTAGCCAAGCATCAATGCGCCGCGCGCAACGCATGCGGCCAAGCACGCCCATGCGTCAAGCGGCTAGCATGCCAATGCATCGAGCGGCCAGCCCATGCAGCACGCCTATGCGTTGGTGGCTAGCACCATGTGCCCATGCCAAGCAAGTCGTGCAAGTGAGCCATGCGTCAAGAATGGATGGTAACTCTATGCGTTGGTGATGATTAGCTCCTTGCGATGGCTAAGATAAATTATCATGATAGTGAATTGGCTTACTATGCGTTGAGTAGAGGTTATGCATTGCTTATGGACTAGGCGTTGAGCAACCAAGAGTTGAACGCATACAATGATGAAATCATGAGGATAACATCATCAAAACCATGTGTCTTCTTGGGAGGAAAGCCTTAAGCCTTGAGAATTTGAGGTGGTGGCATCAGATTGGAGGTCCATACGTTGTCAAGGTGGGAAGAAGACACTTAGCTTGTGATGATCACAGCATTGCGTTGATGAGGTGAGAAGGAGACACTTGGCCATGCTGCCAAGTAGGTGGTGTCAACTCCAGAGAAGGTTTAGATGCCTATAAATAGAGCAAGAGAATTCATTTTTAATTCACAATTCAAAAATATCGTGAAAAGGGTGGAAAAGTTGAGCAAACCTTGCATTGGAGCCAAATCCATGCGTTAGACATAGAGGATGCATTGGACAGTGAGATCTGAGGAGGACGCATCAATTTGGGACGAAAAGTTCTCCCAATTTACTCGTGCGTTTAGAGTGATTCCAAATCCACCTGAAAGCTCTAAAAGTCTAGTTTTCAGGGTTGGGCTGTCGGAATTATAGCTCGAAGGGATCGGGCTGGAAATTAAAAAGAAGGCAGAAGGGTCAGCTGTCGGATTAGTCTGGGCCAGTCTTGAAGATTCTGTGATTCCAGCTAAAACACGATGTGTTCTGAGCTCCAATTTTAGGGTAAGCTTTTTGAGACATTTTAGAATATGTTTGTAGAAGGAAGTATCTCAAAATAAGGTCCATAACTATGAGTACTCTAAGCTGAACTTTGAATCTGGATTCTAGGGGTGAAAAGGGAGTCCAAGGTAGAAAAGGGGGAGCTACTAGAGTGAAAAGCTCCTAAGCATTCAAGGTAGTGGATAAAACGTTTTTACTAAAACATTTGCTTAAAATGTTTGATTACAACGTGTTATAGAAAGCATGTTTTAAAGAAGATTATGTTTTAGACGCATGCATGTGTGAGAAATTTTTGAAAAGCGATTTATATGTGTTAAATATACTCAGTATGCGTTAGTACCTTTGAAGCCATGTTTTTATACGTGTTATACTTTACATGCTTTAAAGAGAGAAAGTTATTTATGACTAGTTTGACTTAAAACGCGATACCGAAGGACATTTTGAGAAGGTATCCACCCAACTAGATACTGAAGGACATTTGAGAAGGTATCTATTGGTATTGAAGGATGTTTGAGAAGGTACCAAACCAACCAAATACTGAAGGATGCTTGAGAAGGTATCTGAACAAAAGTACCTAAGGTATGACGATACTTAGTATGGCCACGTGCACGTAGGTAGTTAGAGTCAAGAGATTGAGCAAAAGGGTTCTCTCTTTACTAGCAGTTGGTGTTAGGATTATTTTATCCACAATAAGGGTTATTCTCAACTGAGAAATAGTTTACTGTTTTATGATTAAAATAGCTTTATATGTTTTATGCTTGGAAAATGTTTCTACTATAGTACAAGTATTGTAGAAGCTTATATTTCAGTTAAACTCTTTATTGAGATTTTGCATGAGAATCAATTACCTTTTTTAAGTCACTCAATGGGTGCAAGCTCACCCCGTTTTCAAATGTCCCCCCCCCCCCCAGGTAGTGGTCAAATCCTCTGAAGATAGATCTGCATCTACTCTGCCACTAAAGGATCAAAAGATTTGTAACCCGTCTGTTTAGGTGGTTACTGTTAATATAGTACACATGTTACTGTTGTTCATATAGAGGCTAGGGTTTGTGGGTTTTGGGACATGTGAATCTAATATTGTAATGACTCTAAATATGTTATGCTTCTAAATTAATAAATTTTGGGCCTAAAGGCATTCCGCTGTACTTAAGTTATATTTTGGTATCAGAGTTATTCTGCAAGAGTTATTAGGCAGTAAGTGTCAGCCACAGGGTTGATAACTGCTGCAGTCACACCCTTCTCTAGGCTAAGAGGGTGGTCTGGGGCGGGGTGTGACATAACATAAGTATAAATAGAATCTAGTAAAAATAAAGGAAAAAGGGATAGGTTAAAGCCAAAGCGGCATCAGGAAAAGGCTTACCTAGGGTAGGGAAGCTAGATAATATTAGAAGATAGGCTAGGTCAAAACCTAAAAAGGAATAAATATAATGAAATATATTAGGAAAATCTAAAGTAGAATCAGGAAAGGTTAGGAGAAAGAAATGAGGAATAATAAGTGGATATAGGGAAACATGAGAAAGGGGAAGTGAAAATAAAATAAAAAATAAAAAATTAGTAAGTAATAACCTGAATAATGTCCACTGTAGGAAATGAATCCGAGCAGACAAAACTAGTGGTGGAATGACTCTAGAACGCGAACTGGAGACCGCGGTGCTAACCCAGGGGAAAACCCTGAAATATCTGAGAATAGTGTGAATAATAATACTGAATATCCTATTATCTTGAACAATGCAAACTTGGTGGAATCCCGAACTAACATGGGATGTCCATAGTGTGGTAAAAATCATAGCGGTCTATGTCTGAAAGGGACTAGAATTTGCTATGGATGTGGAAAGGTTGGCCATATCCACAAAAATTGTTATACCTTTCAGAGAAAAAAAAGAGAGATTCAGGAAAAATATTAACGAGAATTGGCTGGAGGTTCAAGTTCAGGAAGTAATAACATACTGTCTGAACTAACGGTGGACCAAGAATGGGCGCGTGTAGGAAAGAAGGATATTCCTCGACGTATCGTGGTCGAATTCGAGGAACAACCCACCTATGACTCTAACAACGCGGAATCCTATAAATTTTTTATTTTCTGTAAGGAAATAGGACATGTTCAAGAGAGGTGTCTATGGAGAAACGAGAGGATGCGTCTTAACTTTGAAAACTTACGACTATCGGAGAACGAGTAAACAAATAACTATGTAGACTTGAAGAAACTACTAATGTAAATAGCAATAATGTTCATAAATAAAAAGAGTATGTTGATAACATATGTCTAATTTATATGTGAATGATTGTAGACAAAATGCTGAGAAGTGGAAAATGTAAAACGAGGCAACCCTCTGGAAATGAAAGTGAAAGTGCCTCAAGCCATCCAAGAGAAAAATCCAGGGAAGAAGAACAAATGTATAAATTCACCCAAAAACTCCAAGCAAGCATAGAAAATATACAACCTGATCTCGAGAAGAAATATGGGATAGAACGATTAAAGGCATTGGGAGCCACAAACTTTGAAGGAACAAATGATCGTGCAAATGAAAAAACATGGATGAATCAAATAGAAAAATGTTTCAAAGTGATGAGATGTCCTAAAAAATGTAAGGTAAGTCTTGCCACATTCTTACTGCAAAAGCAAGAATAAGATGGGTGGAAGCTACTAAAGAATAGGAGGGGCGATCAAGAAGAAATGTGTTGGGAGGAATTTCGAAAAGCATTTTTCGAAAGATTCTATCCCCGATAATTTAGGGATATGAAACAAGATGAGTTCTTACAACTGACTGTAGCAAAATATGAATTAAAGTATATGGAATTATCCAAGTATGCTTTAAACATAGTGGTGGATGAAAAGGAACATTGTCGGAGGTTTGAAACAGGACTAAGATAAGAGATTCGAACTCCTGTTGTAGCAACTGAAGAATGGGGAGAATTTTCAAGACTAATAAAAGCAGCAATGAGAGTAGAAAGAAGTTTAACGGCGGAAGAAGTAAGACCGAAAATATACTCATCAATGAGTCGGTGGCGGAGGGAAGAACCAATAAATTTTACCCCCAGGGTGTAAAGCAGAAGTGGATGGAAAAGAAGAGAAGTTAACAACACTAAAGCAGACCCTGAACGGGAGAGTGAAATAAAGGAGTCAATGATGAGCATTAACTAAAGACCAAGATGCTCGATCTGTAATAAATATCACTGGGGAAGATGTTGGGAACAAACCCAAGAACGGTCGCACACGTGTTTTAAGTGTGGCAGACCAGGACACTTTAAACGAGATTGTCCTTAGTTGATGGATACTAGAAATGTACAACCACCAAACAACCCGGGAGGAAGATCAACGACGGTTGAAGGAGGATGAACTGTAGGAGGGAGAAAAGAGGAAACAGGAAAAATGACGTTGGGAAAACTATATGGACGAACTCAGGATAAGGAAGATAATATGTCGGTGGTGGGAAAAGGGAAAGAGAAATTTTTAGAAGACTAGAATAGAAAGTTGTTGTGTAATAAAACTGTATGAGGCAAATTATTAAATAAATGTTCTGCTATAAATTAAGTTTCATTTAATTTCGAGGACGAAATTATTTTAAGGGGGTGGTAAATGTAAGACCCTAACATTAAATCTAAAGCGGGAAGTTAAATAGAGAAGAAAAATCCTAAGAAAGTATATTGGAGCAAAGGGGGGAAAACATAAAAAATTATCCAAAAAGGTGACTAAAAATCTAAATGCCTATGAAGGGCTTAAAACATGTTGGACGTAAGAAGGCATGGAGGATGGAAGCAAGAAAACTTGAAAAAAGGCTAAGGGTTGCATACAACCAACGCAAAGGCATACATGAACCATGCAAACATGGGTAGGAAACATGTGTCGAGTGAGCATGCTAGGCGCGCAGGCCATGCATGGAAGCCAAGCGCACAGATCATGCATGGAAGCCATGTGTACAGGCCATGTGCCAAGCACGTAGCCATGCGTCGAGGACAAGCGCACAGGCCGTGCGTCAAGCATGCAGCCCATGCGTCGATGGTGTATGACGAACGCCCTACCTATACGTCGAACGGGCAAGCGGGCAAGCCATCCTATGCGTCGAAGCACCATCGAGTCTGTCGAGCAGCCATGTGTCGATGCACTATTCCAAGCGCATGCCCACGCGGCGAGACATGCCCACGTGGCCGAGAGTGCCTATGCGGCCGAGCATGCCTATGCAGCCAAGTGCGCAAGCGCCTAGACAACACACCATGCGTCGATGGTCAGCACCATGCGTCCATGCTTGGTAGGCTGAGCAAACACACCTAGCAAGCCATGTGTCGAGAGTGAGTGGCCAACCTATGCGTTGGTGATGGCCAACTCATGCGTTGGCTAAGTGGGACTTTGATGAAGGAAAGGTGAGTTGCTATGCGTTAAGGATAAAGGGTAAGGCTAATTGATGGAAAACTTCAATGGAGGATGCCAATGGTATACGAGCATAAGTCTTAAACAATATAAGTAGAAAAATATGTGAAGTATTTAAGTAATTTAGGTGGCAAAATGAGGATCACACAAAATTCTAGTAGGAGGTGGACAAAGGAGATTTCATGCAATTGAAGTCTTATCACCTCAAGCAGGAGGTGGGTGAAGGATGTTTCATGCAAAAAAGGAGATTTTGGCTAGCAAGCTGAAATGAGAACAACTGAAGGCTAGGCTGGGTAGGCTGAGTGTTGGCAGCTCCAAAATGAGACAAATGGGTGTTAAGTTGTCACCATGGGGTGAGTTTGAAATGGCTATAAATAGAGAGGTTGGGCAAGAGGAATTTATTCATACCATCACTTAAATTGTGTGTTGAGAGCATACTTAGAGAGTGACGTTTGAGTTATTAGGCTGCCAAGTTGATTGGAGATCAAAAGAAACAAGGTTACGTTGGTGAGGCATTAAGTCAGCCGGATGCACAGCCAGCCCACACTTTGTGCGCACGCAGTGTTGCGTCCGTCCGTTTGCACATGCCTCGTTCGACGCATCCCGTGCACCAGCCCAGCGCAGCTGCCTCCCCCGTAAGATGCATCATGCTCAGCGCACGCCCAACGCAATGCACACTCAAACACGCAAATTCCCTATGCAGCACAGCACACCCACCCTGCCTACTGCCCAATGCCCAATTGCCTACCACGGTCCAAATAACCTCTAAAGAGGCTAATTTTGGTATTTTGGCTAAATTGGAGTAGGGTAAGCTGGTGTTTTCATTATATAATAGTATTTGGGCTAGTTTGACATTATTTATTGATATAACAAATATTAATTGAGGAATTTCTATTGATATGGAAGAATTCTCAGAAAGGTATTCTCGAGGTGATTTTAGTGGAAAAACTTGCTAACGGTGAGTGTTTACTTAGTTTTATGCATTGATATGTGGATAAATGCATATGTAAGTGCCAAATGCATGTTTATGATGTTATGTTGTTGCCATGATATTGTTTGTGAAATTGCTATGGAAATTGAGATTATACCCAGATTATATAAGTTAGCATGCTTAATAAAAGGTGTTTGGCGGGAAAATATAGTCGACCTTGGTCGGTGGGAAATATAGTCAAGTTACCTAAGCATGACTAGCGGGAAAAGAATTGTCGATGTGCACATTGGCGGGAAAAGTGGGTTATAGGAAAGTTTCCATAAAAAGTTGTTGTGATTGATAATGTGTCCATGATATGAGCATGCCATGTATAGCATGGAACTAGAGGTTGATAATTGAATGAATGTACACATGATCATGCATAAATTATACTAGAATTGTGATTATGTGATTGATTTTCCAAAAATATATTTTGCAAAGTGATTATTATTCTAAAAGAACCACTCACTAGGCTTAGTAGCTCACACTCTTCCAAATGTTTTCTTATATCCCCCCCAGGTAGCAAAGTGGAGTGTTTAGGAAGGAGTCTACTAACCACCAACACACTAGGACTTGGTAAATTCTCATGGCACGGCTCGGATCATGTAATAAAGAATATAGGAAATTGAACTATGTGTATGAAAGTTAGATAGAGTATTGTAAACATGTTGAAATGTTTAATAGAATAGGGGGGAAATATTAAATTGAAATATTGTCTTGGAATACTACTGGTGTACCCTTACACTCCTTTCCAAGTCTTGGGGGGCTAAGGCTAGGGAGGGGGTGTGACATAGACTTGGTTCTATCGTAAGGAAACTTGTGACAACGCATGACATACTACGTGATCACCCATCATTAACGCATATCTAGCAGTAGTATCGCATCATTTCAAGCATAGAACATTATCAATCATACCTATCAAAAACTACGTTACAAGTTTATTCAACCGTTGCCGGGGACTTGGTTAACAGTTTATTGTTTGAGGGTGTTTGTGGTATTTGCAGGATAGATCTCTTTGTACTGGCTATTTATCGCGAAGAGCAGTCTGACGACTTATGAGTACGAGAGCGATCTAGAAATTTTAAGCTGACCTAGAGATCAGGTGTATTTTTCCCGCAAGAGCACATCAGGACCAGATTAAGCACCGGAACTTCAAGATCTATGGTTGTGGAGGATGCAAGGTGCAACGCATTCCCCATAACTGGTGTGATTCCCAAAAAAAAGTAGATCAGCTTTCTTCCCATATACACTGTGAGATGAGGCAAGAAGGTGAACTATTTCCCTGAGGATATTGGGTGGTCAAGCAGAAGTAAACCACTTGCGGGGGAAGCGATTGTGGTAATTCTGAGAACTTCTTTCAATCAGCATCCTTATCTATGTTTACATGCTTTCTTTATAGTTTTCTTGTACTGCTTTCTAAATCTCGTTATTTACTACTTTTTAGGAGTAGCATTTAATGCTTTTTGTAATTCTCTTCAATTTAATTTTTCATGTCATGTTTAGATTCCTTTAATTTGTATACATTAGTAGTGTTGTTCTTTAATTTCTGTGAATGATTGGATGAAACATGAGACACCGCAAAGTCTTTTTGACTTGCATTTTTTATGATGTAAAAAGAAAAAAATTAGTATGTAATGCGATGATGGGTGCATTGTGAGTAACAAGCAACACCTTGCAGTCATTACACCCAAATACATTGTGTTGAGGGGTGTGTTGCGCTTGTATGTGTCCTTTGCCCATCCTTAGCTAAATGTCTATGTTGAGGTATCCTTTAGAAATGTGTTAGATAAGGGGTGTGTTGCGAGGGTGCATACATTGTTACCCGTCCTCAGAAAAAATTTATTTGCATTATTAGAAGCGGGGTGTCAAATTTTAGCATGCACCCATCTGAATCAAATTTTTAACGAAATTCTTTGATTCTTTGTATAGGCAGAAATTTTTGTATTGCGTTAATTTTTTATTCTTTGTATACTTTGTTAATATTCAATACAATTGAGTACATATTCACTCCTTTCTGCCTGTGTCTTTTTCTTTATCATCCTTTGTCAATATTTATGATGTTCTGATCTTTTATTGTTACGTTATTCATTGCGTTGCCATGATGTAATATCTATTTATACTTAGAAACATTTCCCATACTTAGTAAATTCTGACTAACAATTAGTTAATTCTTAGTTTAGCAGTACTTTACCTTTTATCTTTCAAAGTTCTGCTCAAACCTTCTTTTTGAAATTTTCTTCTAAGTGTTTGTTTAGTCTCTCCAAACAACATAATGAAGACCTTGCTCATCTTTAAATTTGGGGGTGGGGAAGGTCTGAGCAGATGAGATCAAGATTATGCTATAGTTAAGAAAATGTTTCCATTTTCATTTAAATATATATATATATATATATGCAAAACTCCAATGTCAGCGCAAGGAAAAACCTTAAAAACTATCCTAACCTGATAAAAATTTAGTTGTGAAAGGAGCCTGCTCGTAGTTGGATGTTCGTATGACACCCGTAGGAGCAAGCCAAAACGAAGGTGGGTTTCCAAGAACAACGCAATATAAAAATAAAAGAAACAAAGAAACAAAAACAAAAATAAAAGAATGCAAGAGACAACTCCTCTGATCCTCATGAGTTAAAATTGAAATTGGCACACAACCGTAGTTGGATGTCTGCATGACACCTGTAGGGATAAGCTAGAACGAAGAGTGTAACCATGATCAACAGTCTCTAAGTGAATAAATGAAGCAAAGTTTTGCTCACCGCATATAGACACATCAAGTTGTGACAACGCATGGCATACTATGTGAACATCCATCATTAACGCATATCTAGCGGTAGTATCGCATCATTTCGAGCATAGAACATCATCAATCATACTATCAAAAACTGTGTTACAACCACCGCATACCACGACCCTTTGTATAATCTTCACAGTCAGTCTCAATCTCAGTATCATGTATCATTATCCTGTATTCTGCATCGTAATAGCTACCGCATTTTATTTTATTACTGCAGTTTTACTTTACCGCGTATTTTACTTTACCGCAATTTTAAATACCTGTATAAACCAATCTTTTATTAATTGAAAAACCCTCGGTCGCATATATCACAAACGTAACACATTAACTATGCAATCCCTATGTTCGACCTTGGTTCATTCTGAGAAACTTGCGGTGAAATTATACTTGGTTTCAATGCAAGGAAACTTGTGACAACGCATAGCATAATGCAAGCATTCCATTAATAACGCATACATCTAGAAGTAGTATTGCATATTATCGCATCATCATTTTATGCACTTATAAGTTTATGGTGCCGTTGTTGGGGACATGGACTTGTATCATGCATCATATATCGTAGTCCGTGTGCTTAAAATAGAAACAATAAAAATAATGTCATGCCACGACGTATTAACTAACTCATATTATAAAAAATATTGTTATCTCCAAATAGAACACGGTTGTTTTTATTGGTGTCCTTTTGTTAAGCATCAACTTTGTTGAAATTACAATTGCAATTAGATCTATCGATCCTGGTCATCTTAGAGATGATGCAATGTTGTATGCAATAAAGGAGTTCCTATAGAACTAAATGATGATGCTAATCAATATGCAAGAGGGAAGTATCCAATTGGTCACTGCATATCTCCACATGATGGACAACATAGGATAACTGAACATGAAGTAAGAAGTATCCTTGTTCATACATAAAAAAAGATTCAAGAGGATAAAGATAATGTTCATACTCTACCGTATATTATTTAAATTTATTTCACAAGTTAATGAAAAATATTCCTTTTAAGAACTTTTGTCTAAAATATTCTAAATGTTTTCTCATAAAAGAAAAGAATGTTACAGAGGCTACTTTGGCAACATATTACTTCGACCAGTCCACTCTACAATATAAGACACAATAACATAATAATATTATTCTACAAAAAAAAAATAATGGGAAAAAGAACACCAAATAATCTTTACCGAAAATTGCATAGTACAATTAAAGCAACACGTAAATTTTACAAAAAATAAGATCCATGAATATTTAAAGTCAAGTCCATAAAATAATCAACCTAATTTGACTTAAAACCAAAATATGATCAATTAAGCTTGAATTCACGTCATAATTAATAAAATTTAAACTTATTGATAACTTGTAGAAATACAAGCTATTGTAGCCTTTTACTTAGAATTATAAGGTCTAACAAGCAGAATATATGTTGATAATATTAAGGATTCATGTGAAAATTGAGCTTGCGTCAATCAGCACAAAAAATCCTCACTAACCCTATACCCTGCATTATTTCGCGTCAAAGTGTCCATTTTTGCACATATTACAGGAGGTTTTTTTGAGACAATAAATCACTTTTGCTCTACTCTATATGCGCTCTCCTCAAGTAATAGATGTTTTGTTTTTCATTGATCGCATGCGTCAGTCCCAAACTGCCTCAAGGTTGACCGCATGAGTTAATTGTCATAAAGATTAGTTCGCCGCATGGGATGTTGCGTCCATAGAGTGATAATCATGATAAAAGACTGCTTGCAAGGTAGATGGAATGCCTTGGCAATTCAGGAGAAATATGCTCGAATGCATACCTTGGGAGTATCAACAAGATAAGATGACGTTGACATCGCCCTGATGCGTAGTTAATGCGATGAAATAATGGTGTAGAATGCGATGGTGGAATATGCGTTGTGCATGCAAGTTTTCTCAGCAAGATCCAAGTATAAATCCTACTGAGTTTCCTGGTAAGCCCAGGGTCAAACATAGGGACTAAGAAAATAGTATGCGATGATAATTTTTTATTACTTTGCAGTAATAAATAAATCAATGCGTTGGTTTGTGTGTTATTTAAAGTATAAAGTTTATGTTGTTTAAACAATATGTGATGCATGTTAGTAAATAGAACTTATCTCTAAGTCTCTGTCTTTTGCTTATGCAGATCTAATCTTGCTTTCTCAAGTCTAAATTCTAACCTAGCTCTCTCAAGTCTTAGGTTCTTTCTTTAGACTCTCTCGCGAGTAGCTCTAAAGGGGTGATGGACGCAACATAAGACAAGATGATCACATGCAATGAAGATCCTATGTCATGTTAGCTAAGTACTTCTCAACCCATTCGAAAGTTTAGTTACTCATGCATATTTTAAAGAGAGTGAATAGATAGAGAAATGCAAGTTCCATTCTATATATAAAATCGAAATACAGAATGACAATGTGAAATAAAGATAAAGAGCCTGGTAGCAATTTCTTGCTTCCCAAGGCATTTACACTGTTCTTCACTACTCTGCTCAAAAGATATTCTTGCTCTCGTAAGAGTCGGCCCTCTCTCTATTTTCCACGCTCCCTGGCACTCTCTCGAGTTGACCAGAAAAATCTTCTGGCGTCTTTTCCCTTCTCTCGCTTCTGCCTTCTAAGTATAAGGTAACTAAGAACAAAGGTTAACTATCTTCTATATGGCTCAGTTGGAACGAAAAACCGAACCCCTTTAACGAAGGTGGCCTTTGGTATTTATAGAGCTTTAAGGTGAAAAGATTTTTCTCTCGAATGATTGCACTGATGGGATGTCATTAATTCTCTGTCTGATGTGCCGAATAATTGTCAACGAAAAGTTGAATGTACTTGCTACAGTGTGTCGTTAACAGCTTGTCAACTTAATTCGGAATTGACCGTCATCAGCTTTCTGTCCCATTATGATTTATTAAGCTTTCACCTTGATACGCCGGCTCTATGCGGCCACCTTCTTGAGCAGATTTTTGCAAACGGATATGATCGCATAGCCTTGCGGTCGCAATCTCTTGATGCACTCGGACGTTAATTTCTTTGGATCGCAATTCCACTTTGCACCAATGCATTTTCTGCACAAAATACATAAGTTAGTTGTTTTTAATACGATGGACGCATGCGATTGCAATGTTATAAACTTAATGCTTTTGAACGCAATTTTATATATTTTTACCGTCACAGTCCTACATTGTTTTATATCTTTGCATTGTAATAACCTGCATTTCTGCCCGTTATCATGTCCATACCGTGACAAAGGTATCAAGGAGGCAGAACGCAATCATGAACGCTGTTGGCGTTTAAGCTCTATAAATAGCACCCTGGACCTTCACTTCATGGCATCCGAGAGGTGTGCGTTGTGCGAGTATAATGAGTTAAGCCTCTTCGATTAGTGTGAGGCTATAGCAACACTTGTCTATGGGCTGTTGCAATGCTTATCTATTGGCTTATTAGCCGCAACTAACAGCCTGAGAGGGTGAGTAGTGGAACACACTAAAGTGAAGTATGCATTGTTCCTAGAGATAGGCACGATCTTATGCTCGACGCAATCATGCATTTTAGAGATATAAGCATACAACCAGCCATCGAGAGGTGCACGATGCGTTAGTGTGGCGAGTTGGGATTACTCGGGCGACCTAACATAATGAATATTATAATACGTTAACAACTGTTTCATCTCTATCAATTCTCATAATTAGACGTCCATTGCTCAATCTGTTTAGTTAGGTGTAGGAGTAGCGCATAATCTTGTAGCTTTTATCTTTTTTACTTTTATTCATCGCCTCAAACACATTACTTTACAAAAAATATTGAGTTACAAGTCTCTGTATTCGACCTCGAATCATCCCGAGAAACTTGTGTTCTCATTATATACATGCTTAAATGCATATTGTATATTTGCTAGTCCAATCGGTAAGCTACTTGGCCAATACGTTCTAATATTTCAAAGGGTCCAATGAAGCGAGGGCTAAGCTTGCCTTTTCGTCCGAAACGCATAATGCCCTTCATTGGTTCTACCTTTAGAAATACGTGATCTCCTACTTTGAATTCCAGCTATTTTCGACGATTATCAGCATAATTCTTCTGTCTGCTTTGAGCTGTTCGCATTCTTTCCCGAATTAGCTTAATTGACTCTGATGTTTGCTGCACCAATTCAGGTCCTAGTAGTGTTCGCTCCCCAATTTCATCCCAGTGTACAGGGGATTTGCATTTCTTTCCGTATAAGGCTTCGAAGGGAGCCATACCAATTGTCGCCTGATAACTATTATTATAAGCAAATTCTATAAGATGTATCTGCGAATCCCATGCTCCAATAAAATCCAAAGTACATGCCCTCAACATGTCTTCTAGGATTTAATTAACTCGTTCTGTTTGGCCATCAGTTTGTGGGTGGAAGGCTGTACTGAAATTTAGCTGTGTGCCCATTGCTTTCTGTAAACTTTTCCAGAACTTGGAGACGAAACGAGGGTCTCGATCTGAAACAATTGATACTGGGATTCCATGTAACCAGATGACCTCTTTTAAGTACATTTGAGCTAGTGCTTCCGTAGTGTGAGTAGTTTTGCATGGTAGGAAGTGGGCCGATTTGGTGAGTCGATCTACAATCACCCAAATCATGTTGTGGCCTTTAACAGTTCTCGGGAGTCCTGAGATGAAGTCCATAGAAATATGTTCCCATTTCCATTCTGGAACATTTAGAGGCTGGAGGAGTCCTTGTGGTCGTTGCCGTAGAGCTTTCACCTGTTGACAAACCAAACATTTACTTACATAGTCGGCTATATCCTTTTTCATGTTACCCCACCAGTAATGTGCTTTCAAGTCTCGATACATTTTGGTACTCCCAGGATGTATTGAAAAGCATGACTCATGAGCTTCCTTCAATAGTTCTTTCTTGATTTCTTCATTATCTGGTACACATAGTCGTCCACAAAAGAGGAGTGCAGAGTCTGGGGCTGTAGAGAATTGATTGGTTTCTCCATTCTCTGATTGTCGTTGTTTGTTTAGGTATTTGTCTATTTGTTGTGCATCAATTATCCTTTGCCTTAATGCAGGTCTTGCAATTAACTGTGCTATTTGAGTTGTGAAGGCTTTTGGTATTAGTAAGATCTCAGCTCTTTCAAGATCATCTATTATGTGTTTGGAGATGGTACTTAGAGTTGCTGTATGTGCTGACTTTCTGCTAAGAGCATCAGCAACAATGTTAGCTTTTCCTGGATGATAGAGGATCTCACAGTCATAGTCTTTGACTAAATCTAACCATCTTCGTTGCCTCATATTTAACTATTTTTGGGTAAAAAAGTACTTAAGGCTTTTATGATCTGTATAAATTTGGATCTTTTCCCCATATAAATAATGTCTCCATATCTTTAAGGCAAAAACTATGGCAGCTAATTCCGAGTCATGAACGGAATAATTTTGTTCATAAGGTTTTAGTTGTCTTGAAGCATATGCTATTACCTTTCCGTGTTGCATCAATACACAACCAAGCCCCTTCTTCGATGCGTCACTGTACACAGTTAAACCCCCTGATCTGTCAGGTATAGTGAGAATAGGGGCTGTGGTCAACCTTTCCTTTAGTTCCTGGAAGCTTTGCTCACATGCTTGGTTCTAGACAAAAGGATTATTCTTCTTGGTGAGGTTGGTTAAGGGTAATGCTATGCTTGAGAAATTCTTCACAAATCGTCTATAATATCCTGCTAATCCAAGGAAACTGCGTACTTCGCTGACTGTTGTTGGGCGAGGCCACTTGCTAACTGTTTCAGTTTTAGCAGGATCTACTGAGATTCCTTCTTGCTTTACAATATGCCCTAGGTAGGCAACTTGTCGCGTCCAAAACTCACACTTGGAGAATTTGGCATACAACTTTTCATTTCTTAATATGGAAAGAACGTCCCTAAGATGTTTTTCATGTTCTGCCTCAGACTTGGAATAGACCAAAATATCATCTATAAATACAATCACGAAGTTATCAAGATGGTCCTTAAAAATTCTATTCATCAAGTCCATGAAGGCTGTTAGGGCATTCGTTAATCCAAAGGGCATCACAACGAATTCATAATGCTAATATCTTAATCGTAAAGCAGTCTTGGGTATATCCGACTACTTGATTCGCAGTGGATGATATCTAGATCGTAAGTCTATTTTGGAGAATACTAAGGCTCCTTGTAATTTGTCAAATAGGTCATCAATGCGTGGAAGTGCATACTTATTCTTTATTGTCAACTTATTCAACTCTCGATAATCTATACATAAACGCATTGATCCATCCTTTTTCTTAACAAATAAAATAGGTGCTCCCCATGGAGACACGCTAGGGCGTATAAATCCCTTATCTAACAATTCTTGTAATTGTATTTTGAGTTCTTTTAATTTCGCAGGTGTCATTCTATATGGTGCTTTAGATATTGGTTCAGCTATGGCAATTAGATCTATACAAAATTCTATTTCTCGATTCGGTGGTAAACCCGGTAGCTCTTCTGGGAATACATCTTCAAATTCTCTTATTACAGGGATGGCCTTAATTTCATCCTTTTGGTTTCGTAAATCTACTACGCTTACTAAATATGCCCAAGCTCCATGGTTGAGCAAATGCTTAGTTTTTAAGGCTGAAATTATTCTTGGGACTGATTGTGTATTAGAACTCTTAAACTTAAACTTGGTTCCTACTGGAAAGGTGAATATGACTTCTTTATTATGGCAATCTATGCTTGCATAGTTTGCTGCTAACCAGTCCATACCTAGTATTATGTTGAAATCACTTATGTCTAGGATGATAAGGGTCACCCCTAGTTTATGTCCTGATACTGACAATTCACAGTTTTCTAGTATTGAGTGGGCCAACATAGATACTCCGGCAGGAGTAGCTACGGATAGAATGTAGCCTAAGGGCTTTGATGTTAATTGAGCATGTTGTGCAAATGTTGTAGAGATGAATGAATGACTAGAGCCCGAATCAAATAAAGTGAAGGCATAATACTCGAGGATGGGTAATGTACCTGTAACCACTGCATCTTGATTTTCTGCCTCTTGACGTGTAACAGCACACACCCGTCCTTTCTGTTGTTGGGTAACCTTGTTACTAGTAGGCTGGGTGGTCTGGGCAGTTCATACTTGGTTGATGAACTTTGGGCAAGCCCTTGCATAGTGACCCGTCTGGCCGCAGTTGAAACACACCCTTATGTTCTGAAAACACTGCCCCTGATGGTGTTTTCCACAATTTCTACACTTAGAATATGTGAATGTTCGGCTCTCCTGTTGTGACTGTATGCCCTGAGTGTTTTGGGAAATTTTTGCTTGCCGTTGTAAACGTTGGAAGCCTTGTTGGGTGAATTTCCTCCTTTGATTTGGCATGAATCCTTGTTCCGAAGTTGAGGTTTTGGCAACAAGATCTACTTCCACGAGTAAGGCCGACTCGAGGGTAAGGACATACTATTTGTGTCGGAAAGCAGTAACTATGCCTCGAATGCCTTCTCTTAATCCCCAAATAAACCTTTCCACCTTCTTCTCTTCTGTGTCCCCTAGTCGAGGGACAGAGTGAGACAAGAGATCAAATTTGTGTTCATACTCTGCCACCGACATGTTCTCTTGAAGATGATTAAGAAATTCCACTTCGTTTTGACATCTCATTGTCAAAGGAAAATACTTGTTGTAAAAAGCCTGATTGAACTGCTGCCATGAGACTGTACCTTTGATTGTTCTTTGTGTGGAGTCCCACTAGAACTTTGCATCGTCTCTTAACATGAAGGTGGCACAATTTACTTTTTGTTCTTTTGGAATGTTCATATGGCGGAAAATAGTTCTATTTCTATCCAATTCAATGTTATAGTTGGATGTACGGATGATTCATCAAATATTGAAGGATAGAACGTCATGTATTCTCAAATCATTTTTTTTTTAACTCATACCTATGTTTACTAAATTACTCGTTTGAAAATTCCTCTTACCAGCGTATTTGGCATGGCTATGGGCATCACTTAACAGACCAAACCATCAAACACCACGACTCTTCTAATGCAATAGAGCCTATTTGGCCCAAACGCTCTGATACCAAACTGTAACGCCCGGATCCTTACACATTATGATCCGACCGCTACAACATGCATACTTAGACTTTTCTATCATGAGATGAGTTTTGGTTGAAATTTCAAATAACATATCTAAATTTTATTAATTAGATAGAAAAACTATATAAAAATTTATTTATTAAAACACCAGGATCCATAAAACATTAGCGTGGTGGTACAAAATGCATGTGCCTATAATAGTGAGTTTGATGGTTGGCCATTTGAGCGACGTCCAACTCTGCCATCTACGCTGTGTCCTTACCTACAAAGTCTGTAAAAATATAGGATAAGTATATAATATACCCAGTAAGTAGTTCTCACGTAGAGTAGTGACCAAATGCACAATCACAAGAAACATGTCATGAAAACATATGATTGGGACCGAAAACGTATAATAACATGTGGTGGTCGGTTATGCTTCCAAAATAAATCTCTCCGCCCTGATAGGAAGATGAGGACCTAAGCGAAACTAACCCATATGATGATTAGCGGGTCATGCAGTCAGTAGGGCCAGAGTTGCATCCAACATCAACCATTAGCATAAATGTTATGCTTCCAACATAAATCACTCCGCTCTGATAGGAAGATGAGGACCTAAGCGAAAACTAACCCATCTGATGATTAGCGGGTCATGCAGCCAGTAGGGCCAGAGTCGCATCCAACATCAACCATTAGCATAAATGTAATATTGGACTAGAGGGGTGCAACCATACATACCCTGCTAGTCTCTAGCATAAACATAAAGATTAGGCCTGGAGGGGTGCAACCATATATGCCCTGCCAGCCCTGGAAGCATAAATTTCTCCGCCCTGATAGGAAGATGAGGACTTAAGCAGAATCTAACCTATCTGATGATTAGCGGGTCATGCAGTCAGTAGGGTCAGAGTCACATCCAACATCAACCATTAGCATAACCATAAGATTAGACTGGAAGCATAACTTACACCTAATTAAAACATGATTTTAACGTAATCATGAACAAACATAATGCATGGGGTCCTTTGTAGAGAAACGTGTTCTAAACATGTAATGCAATATAACAATTAACATAACCATGCAACATAATAAAGGTACACTACCATAGAACATTTAAAGAGAGGGTGAGATAAACTACTTACCTTGACTGTGATCTAATTATTCCTTATTATTCTTTATGATTTTATCAGTAGAGTTTTCCCTTTTTAAATTAAAAGAAGAAATTTGGGCAGCACTTTACCCGAGCTTTTCTCTTTTAATCTCACAGAACTTCCTCACTCACACATACTTTTTCACACGATTCTTTGTTACTGAGATTTGTTTGAGAATGGGTTAAATCTTCGGCAAAGGGTCCTATTTATAGTAGTTTTCAGCTCTTCTCAGTGTGACAAATCATCGTACAGGTGGCTTCTTTAAAATTACTTATGGTTTATGAATTCCTCTCAATAAGACACCTAATTTTGGCTAACGTTTGCCCTTACGTCATCATTCTTTGTTTGTATTCAATTTTAGGGTTTTTCCATGTATAATCTATAAGATCTTGGCCAAATTCAATGCATAATTCGCGCTTCTGTCCAAATCTCGCTCACTCTGCTCTTAAAATCTCGCTCTCTCCCGTTTTCTCGCTAGGAATTTACTCTGTCTAGCTTTCTTGCTAAAAATCCCGCTCTCTCCACTCTTGCTCTCAAATTTTTTCTTCCGTCTCGCTCTCTCCAGCTTTCTCGCTCTCGCTCCCACTCCCGCTCTCGCTCCCGCTCTCGCTCTCGCTCTCTCGCTCGCGCTCTTTCCTATTGTCTCGCTAAGAATAGCTCTCTTTACTCTCGCTCTCTCCAACTTCCTTGAACAATTCTCGCTCTCTCTACTCTCGCCAGCCTCAATCTCGCTAGCATCGCTCGCTGGGTTTCTCGCTCTCCAATTCTTCATTCGATCGCGCAACTCTCTTCTCAGAATCTCGTTTTCTCCGATTTTCTCGCTGGTGTGGCTCTCGCTCTCTCCCACTTGCTCGCTCCCTTATTCATTATCTTTTGGATAATGAATAAATTTCCAATTTCAAATTTTTTTATTTTTTTTTTATTTTTTTTCCTTCTAAATTTCCACCCCTTTAAATAAAATTTCGTCCTACTTATTATTTGATATTTAATTTCCTGTATGCGTACAAATCTAGGTCGTTACACTTTGTAGCTCCCGAACAACACTTTTCCTCACTGAATCTCGACCCGAACTCTTTCGGACCACCACTAGAGTTGACCTACTATCCTCTGGACTCAGAACCGGGTTGTGGGACCCGATGAATAAAGAACCCGAGAGAGAGAAAGAGATGGAAAAATAAATGAAATTTTGTGGTTTGGGTTTTTATTTTTCCAGTGACATTTTGAAAACTAAAATTGGCAAAAAGTCAAAAGTTTTTCATCCAAATTCAAAAGCCCATATTTATATAAAAGGGCCATGCAACAATTGCATGAAATCAATTCATAAAAACCTAACACCTAGAATCCACTATCTAAATGGGCTTAATGTCTCCACTATAAGCCAACACCTATCCCACTATTTTGTTAGTGAAATTATCCAACAAAAGTTTGGATTTTCCCATTAACTTTAGTCAAAGAGCAAAATAGTCATTTGGTCAAAGTCAAACTTTAACCGAAAAGTCAACATTTTGACTTTTTATGATTTTTTTCCGTGTTGACTAATTTTTACCTCCCAAGCATGAATCCGCATTCATTTTTTTGAAATTCAAATCACATTTGAATATAATGTCGGTCAAAGTTTGACTTTTCAAAGTCAAAAGTCAACTCTTTGACTTTTTACATCTTTGACCATTTCCATTATTTCCGAGCTTCCGAATATGAACGTATTCATATTCTTGATATTTAAATAACATTTAAATATTAAAGCTGTATCTCTAAACCAAAAAACCGACCACTATATCACATATACTTGTCAATTTCTCTCTCTTCACCTAATTCGAACAATTCGAATCATTCTATCATACTCTTCTAAGTTTATTCCATATGAGCTAGTAGGGGAACCTCATGGACCTATAGATCATGGGCTCCAACGATCCGAGATTCGTTGGCTAAACTCTTTAGATGGAGCTAATCAACATTCGTTAACTAACGGGTCATTCCACTATAGTCTCGTAGTTGCACTCCCTTCACTATAAATATATTTATGTCCATTTTATATAACCATGATTAGTAAGCTAATCCTTCACAAGTTATTCATAATCTCGGCTGTGTCATAAAAACCGTTTTACCCCCGAGAGTACATCTTATTCCTTAAGATCCACTGATTCTCTAATGAACAATTGGTTTAAGGTCCAACCTATAAACCGAATCCCTCTCGGGCCAAGGAGAGGGTGGGGCCCCTTGTTCAAGATCTGGATTCAGTATTAAAGGGAACAACCTATCTACTATCCCTATAACATGTAGGAGTGAATTCTGTCTTGCACCCTATGTTCTCAGCTATCCACCTGATCTTACCCCTGAAATAGGAGGCTTATTGGGCCAGCGATGATGAGCTACCCTCACCTATGCAGATCTAAGGATAATTCCGAGTGAACAAGAGTTCATAGTTAGCTCAAGATTAAGATTAAGTTACCTAGGTCATCAATTAACGAAATAGTCAGTTTTATACATAAAACGACATTTAGAACGTAAAAAGTGACTATTTCATGGTTCAGTCTTATGCAAACTCATTGCATAGGATGCCCCCACTCACATATCTCTATATGAACGATTCAGGATCACATCGTTTGCACTAACTACAAAGTGGGCCGCATCCATAGTGTCCCCAGAATAAGGCGCTCAACCTTATTCATATACTATAGACCATTTTAGCTATATATTTGAACTTGATTCACATTTATGTCACTACATAAAGTTCAAACTACATTAAATAGCCTCAGGACCTTAGTTTATTGGATTCAAGATTACAATTTCAATAACAACTTTATCGAAAAACAAAACAGAATATGTTTATTAATTTACAAACTACGAGTTTTAGGATATAAAAACCAAC
>NC_143482.1:34619818-34690590 GCF_027475165.1 Benincasa hispida
ATATATGCGACCAGGGGTTTTTCAATTAATAAAAGATTGGTTTATACATGTATTTAAAATTGCGGTAAAGTAAAATATGCGGTAAAGTAAAGTTGCGGTAATAAAATAAAATGTGATAAAAGTAAACCTAAGCTATTATGATACAAGATACAAGATACTGATACATGATACTGAGATTGAGACTGACTGTGAAGATAATAAAAAGGGTCATGTTATGCGATGGCAAGTCTTTATGAATGAGACAGAAATAGAAAGGGTAATTACTATAAACATGTGAAACTCAGATCTCCATTTTCCTACTTAAGTAAGTGATTAAGGGGTTAATTAGGAGGAAGGGTTAATTAGGAGGAAGTTCAATTTTATGTTATGTAAATAATCTAATAATTTTACAATTGTCATAATAACTGTAATAATTGTCACTTTCTGTGGATCAACAATTATTAAAAGTGAATGTAAACTATAATGGTTAGGTATTATAGTTATGATAACCATATTTAATCTTGGAATACGAGTAGAGAGAACCCTAAAAGGATATAAAGAAGAGAAAGCCTTGAAGACTTAAATCCTAAACAGTGAAGAAAGGATTGAAGAAATGAGGAAAATATAGAAAATTATTTGGGAAAATTCGTGTGGAAGTTGCACGGAGATAAACCATATTCATAGTAGCTAACGAGATTGGAGAGAACATGGAGAGAGCGAAATTGGAGAGAAAATGGGAGAAGAAATGGGAGAGAGCGGGAGCAGAGGCAGCAAGATTGATTTGAGCGAGAGAAAGAAGGAGAGAGCGATGCTGGCGAGATTGGAAAGAGCAATGCTGGCGAATTAGAGAGAGCGAGATCATTAGTGAGAAACCTAGAGAGAGCGACACGACCGAGATCCAAGCTAGCGAGAAGGCTGGAGAGAGCGAGATCATTAGCGAGAAACATAGAGAGAGCGACACTACCGAGAGCCAAATGAGCGAGAAGGCTGGAGAAAGCGAGATCCTTAGCGAGAGTGGAGAAAACGAGAGTTTGAGTAAGAAAGTTGGAGAGAGCGAGAGCGGAGAGAGCAAGAGCAGCCTGAACGCCTCATTCGAACGTCGCGCCAACACGATCGAAGGAAACCGCCTGTGCATCAAACGGCCGGACATTTGCGTGTTGAATTTGGCCACGATCTTATAGATTATGTATTGAAAACCTTAAATTGAATACAAACAAAGCTTGAAGACGTAAGGTCAAACGTCAATTAAAATTGAGGTGTCCGATTAAGAGGAATTCTTAAACCCTAAGAAATTGTGTTAGATGCGTTTGGGAAGAACACATTGAACCAAGGTGAAGTCAGCTTACGTTGATAAAGGGAGGATTAAACATTTGGCCATGAAGCCAAGTAGGTGGTGTCAACATCATAGGAGGTTTGGACGCCTATAAATAGAGCCGTTGGGATTTCATTTTCAAATCACAAATCATAAAATTCGTAAAAGAGGGGGAGAATAGAGTGCATTGGACAGTGAGTGTGGAGGAGAATGCATCAATATGAGACGAGAAGATCTCTCAATATACTCAAGAATTTGATGTCATTCCAAAGCCATCTGGAAGATAAGAGAGTCTAGTTTTCATGGTGAGGCTGCTAGAGAAAAAGCTCTAAGGAATTTGGCTGGAGAATGAGGAAACGACAAAGGGGTCGAGCTATCGGGTAAGCTGAGCCAATCTTGATGTTTGGATGATTCCGGATAAACCATGAAGATTTATGAGCTAAGATTTTATGGTAAGCTTCTTGAGACATTTTAGAATAGTTTTTTAGAAGGAAGTATCTTAAAATAAGGTTTAGAATTATGAGTAATCTAAGCTGTAATTTGGATATGGATTTTAGGGGTAAAAAGGGAGCCTGAGGTAGAAAATGGAACTATTAGAAAGGCTCATAAGCAATTAAGGTGAGTGTTATAGTTTTGATAGTTAACATATGTCGTGAGTGTTATATCTTTGATAATTAACACATAGTGTAAGTGTTATAGCGTTGTAGGTTCGATATATCGTGATTGTTTGGTTGCCTTGATAGTAAATTCATATTATGAGTATTCATTTAGCTTTATACTCTGATATTGGAATATATGCATCTGTAGATACAAAATACATGCTTTTAGTGATAGGATGATTGCCATGATATTGTTTGTGTATGACTATGGAAACTACGATTATGCCCGGGATGTGGTTAGCATGCTTAACAAAAGGTGCTTGGCGGGAAAATTGGTCGGCTTCGGTCGGCGGGAAATAATAGTCGGTGACGACCGGTGGAAAATATGGTCAAGTACCTAAGCATGTCTAGCGGGATAAATAAAATGGTCGATGTGCACATTTGCGAGAATTGGGGTCATTGGAAGGTTTCCATAGGTGATTGTATTGTTTGATGATATGATATGCATGCTACGTGTAGTTTTTGGGATAAAGATTACTGGTTGCATGATTATATCTTTGACTATGCATGAGTTATAATGCGAGTGTTGGCATGTGATTAATTTCCTAAAAATGATGATTTTCAAAATGATTTTCATCTTTAAAAGAACCACTCACTGGGCTTAGTAGCTCACACTCTTCAAAATGTTTTCTTAAACCAACAATCGGCAGTGATCAGCCAACCCAGGGCCGCCATCCCCCTCCCCCCCCCCCCCCAGGTAGCGGAAGATGAGGAGTTCCAGAGTGCTGCTAAGGTCAAGGTCTGCCACGTGCCCCAATTACACTTCCGAAGGTGTTTTACGATTGTCGTTGTAAACTTTGTTGTTAAGTCCTTAAGTTCTATAAACGTTATATCACTGTCGTAATGAAAGATGGGCCTACTTAATCCGTTATAGTTTATCTCTTTGACTTAATCATTCCGCTGTGTATAAGTTATAATATGGTATCAGAGTTATTCCGCAAGAATCATTAGGCAGTAAGTGTCAGCTCAAGGGTTGATAACTGCTGCAGTCGCATCCCTCTCCCAGGCTGAGAAGGTGGTATGGGGGCGAGGTGTGACAAAACATCACAAGTTCATTAATTGCGTTAAAGATATAACTACAGTTCCACTTTCCCTTGGTATACACCTCTTGGTTATCAGCTGCGTTCCCACATCTCTGTGATGAAAAAGGGATGAACGTAATGAACGCAAGGTTGCTTCCATCTCTGGAAGTACTTCTCGCATTAGTTAACGCATTCTTTGAACCTTCTCTCGACAGGTAGAATGGCATCTTCATTTCTGTTCTCATAGGTGAAGATGTCGTCTAGCATGCTTTAGCTACATATTTATTTCTCTAGCACATATTAATTTACTTGTTTAATTCATTCTAATTACCAAGGGATTAAGAAATGGGCCCATGAAGTCGATTCCTCAAACATCAAATAATTCAACCTCTAAGATTCACGTCAAATGAATTTCATTTCTTTTAAACATTCCCCGTTCTCTGGCATCTGTCGCACTGCACAACGTGGGCATGGGCATCCTTAAACAGTGTTGGCCCAAATAGCCACTCTGCAAGACCTTTGCGGCAGTCCCCTACCCCCCAAAATGTCCTCCAAAAGGGGATTCATGACAATGCTCCAGAATGTGCTTGACTTCGTGCTCAGGAGCGCACCGACGTAGAATGTGATCAGGTCCAAGTCGGTATAGGAATGGGTCATCCCAGAAATAAAATTTGACGTCATGTCTCAGTTTCTTCTTCTACTGGTAAGTATAATCCTTTGGTACTTGGCCACAAACTATGAAGTTCACCATGTCCGCATACCATGGAACATTAATGCCTACCGACATCAGCAGCATATTAGGGAATCATTCTTTAATATCTTTTTCTTTCCCTTGAACCTCGCAATTTTCCAATCTTGACAGATGATCGACGACTTGGTTCTCGGTGCCCTTCCAATCTTTGATTTCTAGGTCAAACTCTTGTAGGTGCAACACCCACCATATCAGCCTTGGTTTTGCATCCTTCTTTTCCATCAAATATTTGATTGCAGAGTGATCGGTATACACCATAACGTTTGTTCCGATCAACTACTATCGAAATTTCTCCAGTGCAAATATCACTGCGAGCATTTCCTTTTCCGTGGTTGTATAATTCTCCTGCGCATCATTCAACGTTTTACTCGCATAGTAGATAGGATGCAATACCTTGTCCTGCTGATGACTCAAGATTGCGCCCACTACATAACTGCTAGCATCACACATCAACGTAAATGGTTGCGTCCAATCTGGCGCAATAAAAATGGGTGCAATGATGAGTGCATCTTTCAATGTGTTGAATGCTTCAGTGCACGCATCATCAAAATTATATTCACGGTCAACTTCAAGGAGGGCACTTAGGGGCCTTGAGATCTGGGAGAAGTTGACGCAACTTCAGTGCACGCATCATCTTTCAATGTGTTGAATGCTTCTGTTACCCGATTAATTCCGTCAGAAATGCACAACGGTCAGCTGTACACATGTCAGGATCATCCGCAATTGCGTTGCTCTTTTGCATCTTTGATTGTTTGCCCGCATGTGGTGTTTTTTTTATTACCGCATGCAGTTGAAGTTGCGTTGATCGCAAAGCTCTTGATCGATTGTCGCATGCGCCGTCATTACGTTGATCGTCTATTCATTCCTGAATGATGGGCGCAATGCGACGTAGATGCGTTGATCTTTTTTTCTTGAGCCATGAACACACACGGTGACTTGATTTCTTGCAAAACAGACTTGAAATATTCTCTTCTACCATGCAATGTTGTCAATGGGTGTATTGACGACAATTTATAATTCTTGCATTTCTTAGCTAATTTCTCTACAATTGATGCAACTTTCCTTTCTTTTGGCCGCAATATCTAAATAAAACAGTATAAATAACTTGTATTTGTACAAGTTATCAATTTTCAGGCCAAAGTGTCAATCGGGAGATCAAACTGATACTGGAGAAGTTGGTAAAGCCATTGCAAAAGGATTAGGCAACAAAGCTCGACGATGCATTGTGGGCATACCAGACATCCTATAAGACACCCATAGGCATGTCCCCATATGCGTTGGTATTTGGTAAGACATGTCATTTGCCACTAGAGCTGGAACACAAAGCGTTGTGGGCGGTGAAGAAGCTAAACTTTGACTTGAAGACAACAGGAGAAGCAAGAAAACTTCAATTGGTCGAGCTGGAGGAATGGAGGTTTAACGCATATGAGAACGCAAAGATCTACAAGGAGCGCGCAAAGCGCTAGCACGACAAACACATATGCGGCAAAAACCTCCAAGTCGGGTAGAGGGTCTTACTATTTAACTCACGACTACGGCTCTTCCCTGGGAAATTAAAGTCACGTTGGTCCGGACCATTTATAGTTAAAGAGGTACTCTCGCATGGTGTGGTTGAGTTATCTAATGATGATGGAACCAACATATTCAAATTTAATGGGCAACGAGTGAAAGTGTACCACGGAAAAGGCTGGCATCGCCAAGTCGACTCCATGGACCTGAGAAACTCTGAATGAGAAAGAAGTGGGTGGTCCCTGCACTATCAGGCGATCTAAATTCATCAGGGACGCAAGTTCGTAAAGTACCAGTTGGAATCATAAAATCTTCAACTTATCTCTACTCTTTAGTATTTTCATTTCACTATCCTTTTGCTTATCTAAAAAAAATGTGATCGTGCTGAACGATTGTGGTAAAAGATTTTTTTTTAATATTATTTGGCCCTCTCAATATTTTTCTTGCAACGATCGAGGTGAAGGATTGCGGAGTCGCCACACGAAGACGCAACTACTTTATCCCATCACAGCAATCCAAAGGAGGTAGATCGCTGCAAAGCAGGATGCGTCAACAAACAATGCGGGCGACAGTGCAAATTTGGGGGGTTGTATTTTTCCTTCACTTTATTCCAAATTCTGCACTATCACATCGCATTTTAATTTTGAAATTTTATCACCGCATCCTCTTTGATTACCACAATCATTTAACATTGATAAATTTAGTAAGTCAATGCATGATTTCTGTTTGCCAATTATGATTTCAATGATGAAACACTTGCTTCTATTTTTTTTCGTATACACTAGAGTCAACTTAATCTTAGAAAAGTCACCTCATGAAATATTTCTAGAAGTTAGTGGTCTTCTAGCTTTCTTTCAAACTAACCCTTTACCAAACTTCCTAAGAACATCACATGACTTCTTTCAATCTTTTGGCAATGAGGACATTGTCGTATTTTAAATTTGATGGTGAGGTATTTATTTTCGACCTTGCTATTTTTAGCTTTACAAAAAAAAATCAAATAACGTTGCGATCGGATCCTACTCGTAGTTAGATGTCTACTTGACACTCATGGGGGCATGCCAAAACAAAGGTAGGAATCGTGATCAATGCATAAATAAATGACCGCAACTCCGCTGCCGAGTAGGTATGAGTTTAATCTGAGAATGAGCACCTTGCTCGTAGTTGGATGTCCACATGACACACATGGGGGCAAGCCAAAATGAAGGCGAGGCACTTGGATCAGTGCAAGGTCAAAAAAAAAAATAATAATGTAAAAAATATGCAAGGATAAAAAAACTCATTTAACACCACAGTGAAAAAGTTTTTTTTTTTCAAATAAATCATGCGATATCATGGAATATAGTAAACTCTTTTTGAAGGTTAGATGCATGGAATCTAGTAAAGTCCTTTTGAAGGTTAGATGTCATGGAATCTAGTAAAGTCATTTTGAAGGTTAAACTTGTGGTGCCTAGGTCTTAAAAATATTATCAGAAGAGACTTGAATAAGAATTAAGAAAATTTTGATGTATAGGATTTGAATGAAGTATCCCTGTGAAATCTAGGAAAAGAGATTGTGGTCGACTTTCTAAAGGAAATCTTTAGCTTATGCCTGAGGACAAGCATTGTTTAAATTTGAGGGTGTGATAACGGGCAGAAATGCACATTATTACAGTGCTAAGTTATTAAACAATGTAGGTTTGCGTTGATAAAATTTATAAGTTTGCGTCTAAAAAGCATTAAGTTTGTGACATTGCGGTCACATGCATTCATCGCATGAAAATAGTTAACTTTTGTATTTTTTTGTAGAATATGCGTTGATGCAAGGCAGAAAATACGATCACAAGAAATCAACGGTCGAACGCAGCGTTACCGCAACGCTTTGCGATGATTTGCGCTCACAAGTATCTGCTCAAGAAGGATTGCCGCATAGAGCTGGCAGAACTTGGTGGGCACATCTGGGTGAAAAGCATAATAAATCACGATGGGACAAAAAGCTGATGATGGTCGAGTCCGAATTAAGTTGACAAGTTGCTAACGAACTACTGTAGCAAGTACACTCAGCTTTTCGATGAAAAATATTCGGCGCATCAGACAGAGAATTAAAGTCATCGCATCAGTGTAATAATAAGAGAGAAGACGCCTTTCACCCCGAAGCTTTATAAATACCGAAGGTAACCTTCAGTAAAGAATTTTGAATAGTTAGAGAATTTCCCTTAGATAGAATAGCCTTGTTCATAATTTTCCTTTTTACATAGAAGACGGAGCGAGAGAAGGGAAGAGACACCGGAAGATCGCTCTGGTCAGCTCAAGAGAGAACCCAGAGGCGTGGAAAAGTGGAGAGAGGGCTGACTCTCGCAAGAGCGAGACTATCTTTTGAACAGAGTAGAAAAGACTGTGTAAAAGCCTTCGGAAGCAAGAGATTGCTACAAGGCTCTTTATTCTCATCTTGCATTGTTATTTTATATTTCAACTCTATATCTATAAAATGGAACTTGCTTATCTACATCTGTTCACTCTCTTAAAAGCACGCATGAGTAGCTAAATTTATCGAATGGGTTGAGAAGAACTAAGTTAACATGACCTAGGATCTTCATTGCATGTGATCTTGTTTTATGTTGTGCCCAACATCCATTTAGAGCTACTCGAGAGAGAGTCTAAAGAAAGAACCTAAGACTTGAGAGAGCTAGGTTATAATCTAGACTCGAAAAGAGCGAGATTAGATCTTCATAAGTGAGAGATAGGGACTTAGAGATAAGCCCTGTTTGCCAACATGCATCGCATGCACCCTAGAGATAGGTTATGATATTATGTGGTCACCTTATTTGTCTGTGTGTCATGTTGTCATCGCATAAATAAGAAAAGAGGCTTATGTGTAGGTTCTATAGACTCATCGCATATATCTTATGCGTTCTAGTATTAGAAGCCATAGCATTTGTGTTGAGAGATGATTTGCTATTGTATATGTGTTTCATGATAGCATAACATGAACACATCCTAGGAAGTGTTAGCTGAACCCCTTCTCAACCCGTTCCCCGCATATTCATCGCATCTTCTGTATCATCAACTCTTTTCGTAACTCCACCGCATACATTTATTTTATACCGCAAACAACAACCCAAAACATCTATTTGATTTATTGGTTACCACAAAGTCTTCTTGAAAATTATCACCGCATATCGTTTTCCTTAGTCCCTGAGTTTGACCCTGGACTTACCAGGAAACTCAGTAGGGTTTACACTTGGATTCTATTGAGAAAACTTGTTGTTCAATGCATTTCCATCATCGCATTTCATTCCATTATTTCATCACATAAAATAACGCATCAAACATCTGGAGCTAAACAATCGTTTAGCAACTGGACCTCAGCAACAAATTTAAGCAGAAGCTGAAAAATCTGGTACAACAGCTCGACCTCCCTTGCTTATTTCTTCAATTAATCTTAATTTCAACTCTAATAACTCCAAATAAATTACATACTCTTTCTAACACATAAATGCTCATCAAACAAGAGCCAATTACAAATTTAATCGAGAAATTAAAGAGAATTAAAATGCAAAAACAGAGAAAACCATAGTAGTGCATAAGTTTCATATATCTCATGAAAAAACACCCACCTTGTAAAAATTAGACTGAATTGAAAGTTTAAAAGATGCTCTGATACCAATTGTAAGAGTTAAAAACATGCAGCGGAAGTATCAAGGATCCATAAGCATTCTAATTCACTAATTTTGGCAAAAACTAAAGCATGCTGTTCATAAAAATGGGTTTTTAGAACATACCTTTGATGAACTCTCCAAGAAAATGTTTGTTCAACTGTTGTCTTCACTTGATATCAACGTGAACCACTTTAAAGCCTTCCCTACTATGCTCTTGGAGCTTTAGGCAGAGTTGTGGGACTCAAGAACAACTTGAAGATGTGGAGAAACAAGAAAAGCTCACAGCAGCAGCAAGTTGAAGAAGACAATCTCTTCTTCACCGAAATTTCTCTCACAATTATGTATCCTTCTTTTTTCTCCAACAAGTCCAATCTTCTATATATATTAAGATGAACATGCAAAGAGATGGAGTATATGGTTTGCAGCTCATGCTTGGAGAATCAAAGTAGAGAAGAAAATGCTCTGTGTGTGAGCATAAATATGATGATAATGGAGAAAACTCTTTTTCCACTTTGTGCAATCCATGCAAACGAATTTCTATTTTATTTTTAAAACAAAAAATGACTTGTAAATTATTTAATTCAAAAAAATGATTTTCTTAAATTAATTTCATAAATTAATTTTAAAAAATTAATTAATTTAATATCAAATATTAAATTAATTTTTGCACAATAATCATCTTCATATATTTAACTCATACTTAAATATTTATTCCCTTGTTCCGTTTAATTTGAACGTTTCAAATTAATTTCTCAAGCTACCCTAAAGCTTACCCATTTATGAGCTAGTAGGAGAACCTTGCGAACCTACAGATCATGAACTCTATCGATCCCGATTAATCGACTAAACTCATTAGACCGATTTAACCCCCATTCGTTAACTAATGGGTGATTCTACTAAAGCCCATAGCTGAACTCCCCTCACTGTAGATATATTATGTCCACTTGATATAACCATGATTAGTAAGTTAACCCTTCACAGGTTGCTCATAATAACGGCTGGGTCGAATCTCTGTTTTACCCCCGTAATTACCTCTTGTTCCTTATGTTTCACTGATCCTGTAATGAACAAATGATTTGTGATCTAATCAACAAATCGAATCCCTCTCAGGCTAATGAGAGGGTGAGGCCTCTTGTTCAAGACCCAGAATCAGCACTTGAAGGGAACAAACCTCTCTACTAACCCTAATCGGGTAGGAGTGAATTCCCTCTTGCACCTTATATTCCCAGCTATTCATCCGGTCTTATACCCAAATGGGTAAGCTTATTGAGCAGAGGCAATTGATCTACTCTCACCGTTTGCAGGTCAAAGGATAATCTTGAACAAACAGGAGTTCATAGTTAGCTCAGGATTAAGGTTAAGTTACCTAGGTCATCGCTTCGAAATAGTTAGTCTTAAACAGTGAACAACGTTATAAAGTAAAAGTGACAGGTTTCCTTGTCTGATCTTGCACAAAACTCATTTGCACAGGACACCATCACTTCTCATGTCTTAACATGCACGAATTAGGATCACTTCGTATATAGCACTTTACAACACTTTGTAACAACTACAGAGTAGGCCACATCTAATAGTGTTACCAAAATAAGGTACCCAACCTTATTCATATACTATAGATCATTTTCACTATTTACTCGAACCTGATCCACTTGTATGTCACTACATAAAGTTCAAGTACTCATATAATAGTCAAGGGACTTAGGTTTATTGGATTTCTAAAAAACAATATATTCAACAACAACTTTATCGAATTCTGAGAATAAGTTCTAATGTTTACATATACCGAATTTTAGGACATAAAACCCAACAAACTCCCACTTGGACTAAAACTCCAGTGGTAACTTATATATCTGATATATAAGACTGAGTTTCTGAGTTTTATAGAGAAATACAATAAACGAGGGCATCTCTACCCATGGTTTTTGCCATTTGGTATCTCATACCATAAATTTCTGCCACTTGCCCTAGGTTATTCTCTTCCGGTATTTCTAGTCTTACTAGATGATTCTCAAACACTTTAGCCGAGAGAATCATTGTAATTATAGTAGTATACAAATATGTTTCTTATAGGGAATTCATCTATTTCTCAATAATGCCTAGGAAGCACATTTTCCTCCCACTACATTGTGATACTCTCAAATCTTTGATCAAAATGGTCTGACCTGCCTTAACAACTATTGTTAACAGTCAGAGCTAGAAATCTTAAATTCATTATACTTCGATCTTAGCCATTCAAATATCTGCATATTTTCTTATGGCTATTAACAATTTTATTCTTAACAAAAGTTTCTATGAGATAGAACAAACATATTTCTTGAAAAAACATTTCCTTCATAACAAAAATATGTACATAAGGTTCATTATAAGATTTAACAACAGTAGGTAATTTATATATTCATCAGCAACTTCACCTACTGGATGAGCTGAGCAAACGGTCTCAGGGATCTAAGCAGCCTATTTGCCTTTCTCTACTCTCTTATCTACAAGATATTTAGGGCAATTTCTCTTCCAGTGCCCTAGCTTTTTGTAGTGGAAACATTTCCCTTTCTCTGCAGCCTTACTAGCAGGCTTTTTCCCTTTCCATTTGTCTTTCTTCGCTGGAATACTCTTAGTCTGCAAAGATGAGGCAACTTCAGGCTTGGAGGACATTCCTCTCTTCTCAGCAGAAGCAACATTTACTTTTGGTACTGGTTCCAGACCCTTAGTTCTCAACATGATTTGAAAAGCCTGTAGCTCATTAAGCAGAGTTATGAAGTTGTATTTGATTTTATTCATCAAAGCATTGGTACAAAATTTCAGAAAACTCTTCGGAAGAGATTCTAGAATAAAGCCAACTTGACTTCTCTCATCCATCATAGCACCGTTCACTTCAACAAAATTAGAGTGAACCATCATGTCTAGGACATGTTCACGAACATTGGTCCTCTCTTTCATGCAACTATTGTAAACGTATTTGATAGCATCATGCCTCAGGGTGAAGGACGGCTGTCCAAACATCCCTCTTAGAGATTCCATAATCTTTTTGGCAGTGTTCATACCCTCGTGTTTCTTCACCAAAACGTCAGACAGGCTGGCGAGAATATAAGCACAGGCTTTATCATTAGCCCTGATCCATTTATCAAACGCTTCCCGAACAGTTCGGTTGTATTTGAGCTAGGAATAGGAGGACATTCCTTCATTAAGAGAAATCTTAAATCGTTTATCGTGAGTATTATATTCAAATTTGATTTCCAGTTTGCATAATTGTCCCCAATCAGTTTGTCCGAAGCCAACAATTGTATAATAGAACTCGTCATTCTGAAATTATAAACAAAATATATAAGTGAATTGCTTTTAAATCCAATCATGTTTTAGCAAAGTGATAATGTACCTATAATCATTATTTTTGCAATGATTAAGTGATTTAGGACAAATGCTACCGTGGGGTAGTCAAAAATTCCTTCACAAAAGCAACACAATTCTTGACCAAATACTATCTCCAGAATAACTCATATTTCGATAGTCATTTAGTTATCGTTTTTGGTCAAGTTCAAAATTTTATTAATTATGACGTGAATTCAAGCTTAATTAATCATATTTTTGTTTTAAGTTAAATTAGGTTGACTATTTTATGGACTTGTGTTTAAATTTTCATCAATCATATTTTTGGTAATATTCACATGTTGCTTTAATTGTATTATGCAATTTTTGGTAAAGATTACTTGGCCTTCTTTTTTCCATTATTTCTTTGCATAATAATATTATTATATTATTGTGTCTTATATTTTAGAGTCGATTGGTCGAAGTAATATGTTATCAAAGTAGCCTCTGTAGCATTCATTTCTTTTGTGAGAAAACATTTAGAATATTTTAGACAAAAATTCATAAAAATAATATTTTTCATTAACTTGTGAAATAAATTTACCAATATATGGTAGAGTATGAACATTATCTTTATCCTCTTGAATCTTTTTTGAAGTATGAATAATGATACTTGCTACTTCATATCCAGGAATCCTATGTTGTCCATCATGTGGAGATATGCAGTGATCAATTGGATACTTCCCTCTTGCATATTGTTTAGCATCATCATGTAGTTCTATAGGAACTCCTTTATTGCATACAACATTGGCATTATCTTTAAGTTGACCAGGATTGATAGATCTAATTACAGTTGCATTTCAACAAAGTTCATGCTTAACAAAAGGATACCAATGAAAACAACCATGTCTCTTTGGAGAGAACCATTTTTTTTATAATAACACACGTCAATGTACAAAATAATTTGCTACAATGTCTTCTTGTTTTGATAAAAGACTTTAAATGTGAATATATGGATATGGAGGTAATTATTTTTGGGCTAGTTGCATAAATAGAATTTAAGCCCAAAATAATAGAATATGTAGTACAAGGATAAAATAATTGCATATATAGATAAAAAAATGATAAAAGACTAAAAAACCCATGCCTAGCCACCATTTTTTCCGCTTCTTCCCGGTTTGCTCAAATTAAAAGCTATCACTGATAGCAGCTATTAGTGATGACAACTGATAGGTTCTAGCTGCTATCGTTGATAGCTTCTATCAATTGCTATCGATGATAGTTGCTATCAGCGATAGCTTTCAATTTTAGAAAAATTAATACAATCTTGAAATATTAACTTTTAATTTGCTATCAATTATTATTAGCCATCATTGATTCACTTTCATCAATTGGAATCAACGTTGAAATATTACTGCTTATGGCTATCAGTGGCTATCAATGATAGATTTATAAATAGTGATCAACTTTGAAAGAAGACGAACAACTTTGATTACCACAGTAGTTATCACTAATAATCTTTTATCATGGCTATCATTGATAGCAGCTATCAGTCATTATCAGTAATAGACTTTCATCAATTAGAATCAACCTTGAAATATTAACACTTAAGGCTATTAATGATAGATTTCTATGACTGGTTATCACATTTGAAAGAAACTTGATATATAGATATCACTTAAGTTTTATCACCGATATCACTAACATCACACATATTGTGGTTATCAATGATAGCTTCTTTCACTAATAACATCACTAATAAGATGCTATCAACGATTTCACTGATATCATGCTATCAATGATAGTTTTCTATCACTGATAACGTGCTATCAGTGGTAGCTTTTATCACCGATAACGTGTTATCGAATAACTTCTATCATCTATAACATGCTATTAGTATTAGCTCCTATCATTGGTAACATGCTATTAGTAGTAGCTTCTATCAATCATAACAACTGAACACTTTTTTGCACATTTCTTGTCCTTCCCAAACATTTATAAGTCTCTTTTCTTTTCGATGATAGCTTCTATCATTGATAAACATTCTATTAGTGATAACTTCTAGGCATTCCACTTACATTTTAGTTCGAGATTCAACTTTATTAATTAAATTCACTAAGTTGGCTATCAATGATACATTTCTACAAGTGGCTATTAACTACAAAAATATAATCAAAGATTAAGCTATCAATGATAGAAAATATTAGTAGCTATCACTGATAGACTTTCATTTTCCATTTATATTTATTATTTGTTATAATAATCAAACTTGATGATTGGCTTGTTGGTGTTAAGTCACTTATAAATTGAATACTTTCAAGTCATGCGTATGGAACTTAGCCTCATAATTCTCGTGAAAAAAAGGGGAAAAAGAAAAATTCAAATAAAGGAAAGAAAAATTTTAAAAATAAGAGAAAGAGAAGAAGCAAAAACTGAAGGAAAAAAAAGAAAATTTAATAGAAAAAAGGAAGCAAAAACTGGAAAAATGAAAGAAAAACTAAAAAAAAAAAAAAAAAAGAAAGACAAGAAGCAAAAAATCGGAGAAAGACAATAAAATAAAATAATAAAAAAAATATAAGGGAAGATGCAAAAATCGGAGAAATGGAAGAAAATAAAAATTAAAAAAGGAATAAGTAAGAGCTGAAGAAAGAAAATAAAAGAAAAGGAATAATAAAAAACTAAAGAAAGAAACGAAAATTAAAAAAAAAAAGGAAAAAAAGAAGGAAATGAAAGAAAATAAAAAAATAAAGGAAAGAAGAAAAAATCGGATAAAGGAAAGAATAAAATATATATATAAAAAAAAAAAAAGAAGCAAAAACTAAGAAAGAAAATAAAATGAAAAAACGAAAATAGAGAGGGAAGAAGCAAAAATCAAAGAAGAGAAATAAAATAAAAAGACTAAAAAAAGTTGTACAACAAAATAAGACAAGGGAGGACGAAATTGGAAATTAAAAAAAAAATCAAAATTGACTAGTCAACTCATCCATATTTGCAAATATTTTAAAAATGTAATATAGTTTTAGATTTTTTCTCTTATTCTACTATGCATCACAAATATCCATTCTTTTTTTATGACTTTTAATAGGAGAGTTTAGTTTCAATTGCATCTTCGGAATCTGTTGGAATTAAATAGATTAGAGGGAAAATCGTTTGAAATGGACGGCTATCATTCCAAAAAACACATCTTTTTCTATCTACTTTACATCTATATATCATATTTTTTCCATCAAAGTTGTCCCCATTTTCTACAGTTTGCACATTAAGAACCATTTTTGCCTCATCTCCATTCTTAGCTATTTAAACTTATCATGATTTAAAATGAAATTACATTGTCAAAGTCATATATTGAATTAGATCTGCGTAGCTTTTAGTTTCCAAGCTCTAATATTAGATTCAAAAAGATTTTAAAAACTATGAAATTAAAGAAAATGTTAGCTTTCAATATTTAAAATGATAAAAATTTAATTAGTGACACCATAAAAGCCGACAACTAGTTATTTTGAAGAAACAATGAAAGATCCCAAAAATCATTAATATTGCTACATTAAAAAAATATTTCTATATGAAAAGTTAATTTAACCATTATTTATGATGAATAGTGTTTTTTATATTTAAAAAGAATTATTATCGGAGCTCAACAACATGTGGGATTGAACATGCAAACCATAAAGTTTTGATCGATGATATATAATTTATGTTTTAATTATGTCACTTTGGATCCAACTCTATTTAGTTTACTCTTCATTAGTATTAGGGTTTGAATGTATGAAATTATGTTAAATTGTTTCTAAGAAGATATCATGATGCAGAGTTTTAAGAAATTATACATAATAATCCAAGTGAATACAACTATATGCTCAAGACCATAATTATTTGTTGTTACAAATGTCTTGAAATCTTTATATTTTGTTTGAAGTTAGTTAGTTTGTTGATGTTGATGGTTATTATGAAATCGACAAGTAAAGAGTACAAAAAGAGTAAGAGAATAGAGAAGATCAACACACAGATTTACATGTTTCACAATAGTGCATTAGCTACATCTAGAAAGTAGAGGGCAATTTTATTAGAGTGAATGTTAATAATTGATCAATCCATTTGGTTTTGGCTAGAGTTCTTGTTTTATCTTTTCGGTGGTTCTTGATCTTGATTATTGATAACTGAGTGTATAAGTGTAATTGATCATTGACCGGAGTTTAAATGTAATTGATCATTTTGTTGATTTAGTTTCATGTTTCACTAATCATTTGTGTATAAATTTAAATTTTATTAATTATGACATGAATTCAAGCTTAATTGATCATATTTTTGTTTTAAGTTAAATTAGGTTGATTATTTTATGGACTTGAGTTTAAATTTTCATCGATCATATTTTTGGTAGTATTCACATGTTGCTTTAATTGTACTATGCAATTTTTAGTAAAGATTATTTGGTCTTTTTTTTTCCATTATTCTTTTGTATAATAATATTATTATATTATTGTGTCTTATATTTTAGAGTGGACTAGTCAAAGTAATATGTTACCAAAGTAGCATCCGTAACATTCATTTCTTTTGTGAGAGAACATTTAGAATATTTTAGACAAAAAATCTTAAAAGGATTATAAAAATATTATTTTTCATTAACTTGTGAAATAAATTTAAACAATATACGGTAGAGTATGAACATTATCTTTGTCCTCTTGAATCTTTTTTGAGGTATGAACAATGATACTTGTTACTTCATATCCAGGAATCCTATGTTGTCCATCATGTGGAGATATGCAGTGATCAATTGGATACTTCCCTCTTGCATATTGTTTAGCATCATCATGTAGTTCTATAGGAACTCCTTTATTGCATACAACATTGGCATCATCTATGAGTTGACCAGGATTGATAGATCTAATTGCAGTTGCAATTTCAACAAAGTTCATGCTTAACAAAAGGACACCAATAAAAGCAACCATGTTCTGTTTGGAGACAACCATTTTTTTTTATAATAACGCATGTCGATATACAAAATAATTTGTTTCGAGCTACAATGGCTTGTTTTGAAAAAAGACTTCAAATGTGAATATTTATATGGAGGTAATTCTTTTTTTATGTCTTTTAATAGGAGAGTTTAGTTTCAATTGCATCTTCGGAATCTGTTTTAAGTAAATAGATTAGGGGGGAAATTGTTTGAAATGGACGGCTAACATTCCAAAAAACACATCTTTTTCTATCTATTTTACATCTACATATCATATTTTTCTCATCAAAGTTGTCCCCACTGTCTACATTTTGCAAATTAAGAACCATATTTCCCTCATCTCCAATCCTAACAATTTAAACTTATCATGATTAAAAATGAAAATTGCATTGTCAAAGTCATATATTGAATTAGATCTGCGTAGCTTTTAGTTTGCAAGCTCTAATATTAGATTAAAAAAGATTTTAAAAACTATGAAATTAAGGAAAATGTTAGCCTTCAATATTTAAAATGATAAAAATTTAATTATTGTTACCATAAAGGCCGACAACTAGTTATTTTGAAGAAAAAATGAACAATCCCAAAAGTAATTAATATTGCTACATTTAAAAAATATTTTGTACACTCTGAGCCTTAATTTCTCTACTTGAGAATGTTCCCTACTGAGACCAGTGTGGTGAGTAGGTGAAAGTGAGAATTAATGTGTAATTGTAGAGAAAATGGTGAAAAATTAGAAGAAACATGTGAATTTGAAAGCTTGACTCTTGGGTAAAGCTTGAAAAAATTTGCTAAGTATAACCCATGCGTTGGAAGCTAGAAAATTGGCTAAGTGTTGTCCCATGCGTTGACCTTGCTCATTTGGGAGATTATTTGGGCGTTGAAGGAAGCCAAAGTGTGGCCAAGAGAAAAGCATGCGGAGCCAATGTCTTGAGAGGTTAGCAAAACGTGTGGCAGCCTCAAGTTGCGTGAACATGGGCGTTGGACGTTGGAGGTGCACGTGCGGGAGGATCGTGTACTAATAAACGGGCACTGGACGACCATGTAGCAAATGAGCGGCACTACACGATTGGGTATGTGATCGTCTAGTAAGTGAGCGGTGCTACACAATAAGGTAGGCGATCGTGTAGGTAGGCGCTGGGCGATCGTGTAGTAAATGCGCAAACCTAAGCGATGTGGTAGGCGATCGTGTAGCAGATGCATGGTGCTAGACGAGGTGAAGGATCACACTAAACGATAGCTCTATGCGTTGGACGATAGTGTTAAACGATGGGGCATTGGAACTACACGATTGGCATCAGTGCTAGACGATGATACTGGGCGATGGCGCTACGCGATGGGCATGTGCACTAGACGATAGACGTATTGCGCTAGACAATGGGTGTCAATACTACACGATGGGCAAGAACTGTGCGATAGGCTGTGTGTCATGCGATAGGCGTAGGCGCTATGCGATGGTGCTATGCAGCAACATTACTAGACAATGAGACAAGCCATGGTGGTGGATGCATGGTGAAATGTCTTTGCGTTGCTAAGGCTGGCAGTACATAAGGCTTGTGAGGTATGTTTGCATTAGTCTAGAGCATGAGACTAAGGATGTTGACAAGCAACAAGGACATACATGCGTTTATCATAAGGGATGCATTAGCAAGATCCTAGGCGATGGAAAGCTATACCATGAGGTGTTGAGTTGAGAACTAGCTTGACCCAAAGGTTGTTATACGTTGGTGATGTGCTATGTGCCAAGGACATCCGAGGGCATGTGGGCACATAGGACAAGGCTAATAGTATGCGTTGGAAGAGTAATCCTAGTTGAGCGCATAGGCCAAAGGTAAAGCCATGCTAGAGAAAAGGACATGCACGACCAAGCAATTTGAGGTTGGATGGATGCATTTGAGGTTAGATGGGTGCATAGGCCATGCGAGGGAGCGATCAGCCAAGATGGCTTACGACCATAAGTGTGTGGAATGTGCCAATGATGATCATCTGGACAAGTGACTTATTGGGGAGAAATCTTGGGCTTCAAGCAAGTGAGTTGGATGCACAAAGAAAATTTAAGAATTATGTGTTGGCTATGGAAGAGGAAGACACCTTGGATTGCGATGGAGGTTGCGTTAATAGTGTGGGAAAAAGACACCTGGACATGCGGCAAAGCAGAAAGTGTCGTCCTTGGAAAGATTTTGGAAGCCTATAAATAGGGCCAAGGACTTCTCTTTAGATCATAACTCAAATTCTCTTCAAAGGACATTAAGAAGAGTCTATAAAGGCTGATTGTGAGGAAACTATGCGTTAATGAAAGAACGCATGCGTTGGTAGAAAAACCATACGTCGGACATAATGTTCCAAGAGGAGGAGATGCTGTTGGATAGTGAAGTCTAGAAGTAGCATCAATTTGGGATGAGAATATTCCCAGTATACTCGTGCATTTGGAGTGATTCCAAAGCCACCTGAAAGCTCTGAGAGTCTAGTTTTCAGAGTAGGCTGTTGGAGAAGAAGCTCCAAGGAATTTTGCTGGAGAGTGAGGAAACGATAGAAGGGTGAAGCTGACGGGTAAGCTTGGGCCAGTCTTGATGTTTTGATGATTCTGGCCAAACCACGAGATATTATGAGCTAAGATTTTAAGGTAACTTCCTGAGACATTTTAGAGCATCTTTAAAGACATGTTTTCTATGTGTTATGCTTTACATTCTTAAAAGAGAAAGTCATTTTTATGACTTGTTTTACTTGAAACTCGATACCAAAGGACATTTGAGAAGGTATCCAAGCAGCTTAATACTGAAGGACAAGTTTTGAGAAGGTATATGAGCAAAAGTACCTAAGGTATGACAGTACTTGGTATGGCCACGTGCATGTAGGTAGTTAAAGTTAGAGATTGAGCAAAAGGGTTCTCTCTTGACTAGTAGTTGACGTTGGGATTTAACCACAACAGGGTTATTCTCAACTAAGGAACAGTTTTAATGTTTTTTGACAAAAACAGCTTTATATGCTTTATGCTTGGAAAATGTTTATACTGCAGTACAAGGTTACTGTAGAAATTTATATTTCAGTTTAATCTCTTTATTGAGACTTTTGCATGAGAATCAATTTTCTTTTTTAACTCATTCACTGGGCTAGCAAGCTCACCCCGTTTTCAAATGTTTTTCTTTCCCCCAGGTAGCAGTCAAATCCTCATGAGATAGCTCTGTATTTGCTCTTCCACTAAAGTACAAAGATATTGTAACCCATTTGTTAGATGGTTGCTGTAAATATTGTACACATGTTACAGTTGTTCATATAGGGACTTTGGTTTGGCCATCGGAACTTATGTAACTAGTAATGTAATCTCTCTAAATATGTTGTGTGTTTAAACTTAATGTATTTGGCCTAATAGACATACACTGTGTATGAGTTGCATGTTGGTATCAGAGTTATTTTTCACTAGAGTTATTAGGTAGTAAGTATCAATAAAAGGGTTGATAACTACTGTAGTCATGTCTTCTCCTAGGCTCAGAGAGTAGTCTGGGATGGGGTGTGACATGTTTCTATATGAACAGTTAATTTAACAATTATTTATGATGAATAGTGTTTTTGACATTTAAAATTAATTATTATCGAAGCTCAACAACATGTGGGTTTGAACATACAAACCTTAAAGTTCTAATCAATGATATATAATTTATGTTTTAATTATGCCACTTTCGATCCAAGTCTATTTAGTTTACACTTTATTAGAATTAGGGTTTAAATGTATGAAATTATGATAAATTGTTTCCAAGAAGATATCATGATGCAAATTTTAAGAAATTATACATAATAATGCAAGTGAATACAACAATATGCTTACGACAATAATTATTTGATGTTACACAAGTCTTGATATTTTTATATTTTGTTTGAAGTTATTTAATCTTTTGATGTCGATGGTTACTATGAAATTGACAAGTAAGGAATACAAAAAAACGTAAAAGAATAAAGAAGATCAACACACAGATTTACATATTTCACTAATGACGTGTTAGTTACATCCACGAAGTAGAGGGCAATTTTATCTGAGTGAGTGTTACGAAATACAAAATGATGGCGACTCCAGAGTTAGAGAGTTTATATAGTACAGTTCTCTAAACGTTAGAGTCATAATCGTAAATAAACCATAAATAATTAAATATGTCAAATAATATCAAATAGCGAGCCTCCGAACTACATCATTTGAAGCGCCTGATACCAGATTCAAGACATTCCAATAATGAATATATTTGGAAATGTTTTAAACAAATCAATGTAACAAATTTTGGATTTTTGAAACTTTTTCCCTTAAATTCTTAAATGATAAAAAGTAGATAGTTTTGAATACTACTGCAAAACAACATTCAGTAGCTATGTTTTTTTTTTATTTCTCCAACTTTTTAAAATGACTACTTTAAATTATACTTTTTTTTTTTAACTTCAATCATGATATATGTATAAACCGTGAAATCATAGCATAACTTACCTTTTTCGAATTTTTATTATGCCTACATTTATAAGAATTCTTAGGATTCTTTTTGGCGTTATTTTTTTTAAGTACTTTCAAAAAAGAGTAAGTATAAAATAATTTTTTTAATCAAGTACTTCGAAAGAGATTTCAGGTTGGCTTTAAGTCAAAAAATGTTTTTCGATTATTTATAACTTTAACTATTGAGGACACAAATCAACTTCAAGTCTTATTTTTTATAACATATAAGGTAAACTATAGAAAGAAAATCAATTTACCTCTAAACTTATAAGGTTATATAAATTAGAAAATCTCAAACAAATAATCATGTGAATGTAAACCATAACCTTTTATTAATGAATGAAGGAGAAAAGTTACATTTTTGTCCTTATAGTTTTGTTTAAGTTGCATGTATTTGGTCCCTTGAATTTTTTAATTCAACAATTTATGCCCGAGGCTTGCATTTTGCAGCATTCTTAATTATGTCATTAGTTTTTCTTTTAATTACTGAGGAAAGGATTATGTGATACCTATCTCCTTTTTTTTTTTTTTTTTTTTTGGTATAGATCTATCATTAGTGATTTATAACCACCTTTTTATTGTGTTATAAGTCCTAAAACTCATAACTTATAAAAAGTAGACAAGAATGAAGTTTATTCAAACAAATGTTGTTAAATGAAAATGGATTGATTGTTTAATAACTCTAAATCCAATAAAGTACGAACCCTTGGCTATTGTAATGAATACTTGGACTTTATATGAAGACATAAACTTGATCAAGTTCGAGTAAAATAACCTATACAGTCTATAGTACATGGATTAGGTTGGGTTCCTATTTCTAGAGATATTATTGAGTACGATTCGGTTTATGATTGTTACAAATTATATAAAGTGTCATAAACGATGTGATCAATTGGTTCATGTAGAGATATTTGAGCGGGGGTTTTCTTGTAAAACCCAGATTTTCATTTTTCCTACTTAAGCAAGTGGTTAAGGAAATTAACAAAGTGGAAGTTAAATCCTATGTTGAAGTGAAGGAAATTTCTAAGTGTTGAATAGCTTTTCCTTGAGTACTTTTGAGTAAAGCTTTAATTGATGAAATTTTGGCTAAGTGTAAGGTCAAAAGGACCCATGCGTTAAGAGTTATGAGACATTAACGTATAAGTTGAAAAGGCAACCATGCGTTTGTAAGGTTGGACGCATGATTGGCTGAAGTGTTGGTAAGAGGCATTGCCAAGAGTAACCACGCATTGGAAGCCAAGGAGAAAAATGACTAAGTGTTGGACAATGCGCTGGTGTGGTGTCATGCGTTGGCCATGAAGTATTGAGAGGTTACTTGGGCATGGAGAGAGGCTGAAGTATGGCCAAGAACAACGCATGCGGCAGCCACTGTCTTGAGAGGTTAGAACAACACATGCAGCACGATGGATGCAATGGATGTGATGGTACTACGATGCGGTCGATGGGATGCGCTGATAGCATGCAGTGGTGGATGGCATGCGGCGATGAAGGATGCAGCGATGGATGGCATGCGGTGATGGGAGTATGTGCCGACAGTATACGGTAGCAACCATACGTTGGCAGCATGCGATGATGCTATGCGTGCGTCGATGGTAAACGGTAGCACTATTCGTTGGTGTCACACGGTGATGCTATACACCGATGCTATGCGGCAACGCTATGTGTTGATGACCGGCGGTGGTGCTATGCGTTGATGACATGCAGTGGTGTTATGTGTTGATGACATGTGGCAGTGCTATGCATTAATGTCATGGGACAGTGATATGTGTTGGTGGTCTGCGGCGGCCTTGTTACGCGAGAGTGTGTAGCCAAGGGCATGCGGTGATGTAGCCTATGGTATGCGGACGATAGTGTGCGCGTATGCAGCCGAAGGAATGCGTTGGTAGTATACAATGACATGAAGCGATGGATACAATGGGTACAATGGATGCGGCAGTGGCATGTAGTGATGCTGCACGATGGATGCGATGGCATACAGTGGTGGATACGATGGATGCGGCGGTCTTGATAAGGTATAAGCTATGCGATGGAACGAGCTAAGGTGGACGCAAGGTAATTTATCCTTCCATTGTTAAGGCTTGCGATAACAAGGTTCATGAGATGGTTTGCGTTTGTCATAAGAGAAGCATTAGCAAGAACCTAGGTGATGGTGAGCTATGCCTTGAGGTGTTGAGTTGAGGACCAAGTTGACCCAAATGTTGCTATGCGTTGGTGATGTGCTATGCGTTGGACATCTGAGGGCATGTGGGCACATGGGACAAGGCTAGTAGTATGCGTTGAAAGAGTGTTGGTCATTATCCTAGTTGAGCACATAGGGCAAAGGTAAGCTATGCGAAAGGAAAGGATATGCGGCCAAGGAAGAGCCATGCAAGCATCTAGTATATGCGACCAAGTTGCGTCAATGGGATGCACAAGGTAAGGTTGGAGGAATGCATATGATGGATGAATGCATATGAAGGATGGATGCATTCAAGGACGTCATCCGGACATGTGGCTTGTTAGGAGGACATCTTAAGGCTTAAGAAAATGAAATGGATGCATAAGAAGACATGAAAAGTTGATGGCTATGCGTTGGTAAAAGGGGAGCAAGACACCTTGGGTTGCGCTGATGCAAGACTGCGATAAGAGTGTAAGGAAGAGACACTTTGACATACGTCCAAGTAGGAGGTGTCGGCCTTAGAACAATCTTGGACGCCTATAAATAGGGCCAAGGACTTCAGATGAGAACTCAAATTCTCTTCAAAGGACATAAAGAAGAGTGTATTGGGAGGAGACTATGTGATGGTAGCGAGACCATTCGTTGGTCAAGAGGTTCGAAGAGGGGAGATGCTGTCGGACAGAAAGGACAGGAAGTAACATCACTTGGGATGAGAATTTATCCCAGAATACTCATGTGTTTGATGTGATTCTAAAGTTATCTAAAATATATGAGAGTCTAGTTTTCAGGATAGAGCTGCCGGAGAATAAAATCCAAGGAATCGGGCTGAAGAATGAGGAAAAGACAGAGGGGCCAAGCTGTCAGGTAAGTTGGGCCAGTCTTGATATTTTTATGTTTCCCACCAAACCACGTGGTGATATGAGCTAAACTTTTGAGGTAAGCTTCGTGAGACATTTTAGAGAATATTTGTAGAAGAACGTATCTCGAGAAAAAGCCTAGAACTATGAGTAATCTGAGCTTTAATTTGAATCTGGAATTTAGGGTTCAAGAGGAGCCCGAGAAGACCAAGGGACTTCTAGAGAGAGGTTCCTATCCTTACCAAGGTGAGTGGTACTTTCCTTTAAGTATTAAAGCATATCTTTTAGAGTAAATTGTATATGCTTATGTTATGAATGAGTATTTAGCATGAGAATGAGATTATTTGATCGGGATGGTCGAAGGATCAATAGACTTAGTTCCTGAGCCCGTAAACAAAACCTCACGGGATGGTCAGGGGACGAGAAGTCTAGTTCCTGAGCCTATGGAAGGATCTTCGTATGAGATGGTCAGAGGGTCAACGGGCCTAGCTTCTGAGCCCAGAGCGGGGAGCTATGTGCACATAGGAGACAAAGGGAACGTAAAGAGTAAGCGTTGTATTTAGTAACAGTTAATTATCTATCGTGTGTGTAGGTAAAGAATAGACTCATTCTAAGTAGTTATCAGTTTAGCTATCTATCGTGCACGTAGATAGAGTTGAAAACAGACTCATTCAAGGCTAAGGTTTGAATGTAATCTCGTTTTTATGATATGATTGTTATTTATGAGTTGAAGTAGACTCTAAAAGTTGCTTACCACTCACTGAGCTTTGTGAAGCTCATTCTGTGATTTCATGTTTTTCTTCCCAGGTAGTGAAAGGTAAGGAGTTCCAGGGTGCTGCTAAGATCAATGTCTGCCACAAGCCACAGTTACACTTACGGAGGGTTTTACAGTTGTTGTAAACTTTGTAACCAAGTCATGAAGTTGTATAAATGTTACATTGTTGTAATAAAATTGGCCCACTTAATCAGCTGTTGTTTACCTCCTTGATTTAATCAGCTGGTTGTTGAATTTGTACATTTGTATCAGAGTTATTTCCGCAAGAGTTATTAGGCAGTAAATGTCAACAAAAGGGTTGATAACTGTTGCAGTCATGTCCTTTCTTAGGCTCAGAAAGTAGTCTGGGATGGGGCGTGACATTTCTACACAATGAGATTGTGTAAGACTAACCACGAAATAATTATTGTTACGTATTAATACCGTTTACTGTTAACACTAATTATGTGAAACCCGGATCTCGATTTCCCTACTTAAGCATGAAATTAAGGGAATTAACTAAGTGTAATTTGAATCCTATGTTAAAAAGAAGGAAAATTTCTAAGTGTGTGAATAGATTTTCCTTGAACTGCTACTAATCGTTCTTCTTCAGCAAGCGTTTGGAAATGGTGCTTTTAGTAGCATCGCACATGCTTCTGCGTTAGACATGCTCGGGTTGGAATGACCTGTGGATTCTGGTGTCCGTTCTTTTAATCTTCAAATGCCTTTGGATGTGTTGTGTGCTCAGTTGAAGGATTTTTGTTTCCTAGGTTGACTGTTCTTTCTATAAGAGGTCTACCACTTGACAATGTCACCGCATGACATTGCTCTTTTCCGTTGCTATTTCTCGGGATTTCTGTATTGCTGGGCAACTTCTGGCAACCAATACTTCAGCTCACTAGTGATTTGCCCCACTTGTATCTCCATATTTCTAATGGATGATGCTTGGCTTTTTAGCAATGCATCATTCTGGGCGATGTATTCCTTTAAGAGGTTTTCAAGCGAAGAAGCTGAACTCGACGCATGACTTCCTCTATTAAAGGATAGTTTGTGTGGCTACTGAGATGGCTGGAATCCAGGTGGTGGTCCTTGCCTATGCTACTGATTTACCCTTGGTTGGTGTTGCTCCTATTGACGACCTCCCCAAGAAAAATTTGGAAAGTTCCTCCATCCGGGATTATAGGTGTTCGAGAATGGGTTGTTTTTAATAAAGCATACCTATTGCTGATTTTGTTGGCAACCAACGTAGGAATGAGGAACTCCACAGCCCACACAGCTAACCATGGGTTGTACGAATGTTTCCACCTGATTTACCTTTTGTGTGTTTGATGCATTCCCTAGTGATTTATTCTGTAAAAGGTTTGTCATGGTAGCGACTTGTGCAAAAAGCGTGGCTATTCCATTAGAATCATCAGAGTTTACATTATGAGAGCGTCTTCTCCTATCTGCTCTTGCGTCATAAGTGTCATCTACCCATTCCATATTGTACTTGGCAATGCGGTCTAGTACTTCCTTAGCTTCATTTATGATTTATCCATGATATCACCAGCTGCAGCAGCGTCAGCTGCCATTTGAGATGCTCTGTTCAGTCCTCCATAAAAGGTTTCCATCTAGACAGTTAAAGGTAATCCGTGATTGGGGAAATTCTTGACCAGTCCTTTAAAGTGCGCCCATGCGACACTAAAAGTTTCAAATTCTTTTTGCTCCAAGTTCATTATTTCTCTCCACCTCCTTGCGTTCGTGGTGGGCCAAAAATATTTCTGCATAAATTTCTCCACTAACTTTTCCCAATTCGTTATCTCCCCAGACTTAAAGAAATTGCCCATTGCTTTGCGTCATCATGTAGAGAATTTGGGAATAAGGAGAGCCTGATAGCTTCAAGTGTGATACCAGGAATCACAAATGAATTGCACGTCTCTAGGAAATATTTCATGTGAGCGTGAGGGTCTTCTCCACACACCTCCAAATTGGCTAGCTGTCTGAAGCATTTGTAACATTATAGATTTCATCTAAAATCTTGTCCCATCTGGCATTGGATATATGATCCCTGGTGAGAAATCATACAACACAGGAAACACATACTCCCGCATGGGACGCGTACTACTGTTCGTCATTAAGATAGGATTTTAAGTAGTGTTGGCTAGTAGTTGAGCTACGTTATGGTTTACTTGCTCGTTCGCAATTTGTTGTTGCTTGATTTCCTGTCTAAGTTGTTGTTGCCTTAACCTATGGCGACGATTAGATCAGATTCTTTGTCGGAAGGTCCTTTCAACTTCGGGGTCGTATACGAGTTCAAGAGTGTTTTCCCTTCTCATAAACGTTTATAAACTTCGACTTAGCTTGTAATATAGATTCAAGACATTCCAATAATTAATATATTTGGAAAAATTTTAAACAGATCAATCTAACACAAATTTTGGAGTGTTGAAACTTGTTTCCTTAAATTATTAAATGATAAAGAGTAGGTAGTTTTGAAAACTACTGCAAAACAACATTCGGTAGCTCATTTTTTTATTTCTCAAATTTTTTAAAATGAGCACTTTGAATTCTCAACTTCGATTGCGATATATCTATAAACCGTGAATTCATAACCTAACATACCTTTTTTGATTTTTTACTATGCCTAAATTTATAATAATTTTGTTAAATCATATGAACATAATATATCTACAGTGAGAGGAGTTCAATTATGGGCTTTAGTGGAGTGACCAATTAGTTAACGAATGGAGATTAATTTGGTCTAATGAGTTTAGCCAATTAATCTGGGATTGTTGGAGGCCATGATCTATAGGTCCGCGAGGTCCCCCTACTAGCTCGTAACAGACTAGCTCTAGAATAGCGTGATAAGTTAATTTGAAACATTCAAATTAGAATTAAGGGAATTAGTAATTATATGAGATATAATTACATGTTTAATTTCAGAATTAAACGGAATAGGAGAATTTATATAAATTTATGATTTATATATATAAAGATGGATATGTATTAAAATTAATTTAATATTTGATATTAAATTAAGTAAGTTTTATTTAATAATTAGTTTATGAAATTTTAATTAAAATTTTCATTTTTTAAATCAAACTAGATTTTATAAAATCAAATTTTGATTTTTGAGAAAAAAATTGAAAATTAGAAAACAAAACACTTAAATGGAAAATGAAAATTTTACATTATCCATCTCTGAAGTAGCTCACACATAATGCATCTTCTTGGCCTTGTCTTCTCCAAGCATGAGCTACAACTCATGCAAGTCACTCCTTTGTAGGTTGATCTGCAATATAGTGAAGAGGTTGGAGTAAAAATCGGTGATGCAATCTATAGAGAATTTTAGAGAAAATTCGGGTTGAATAAAGAGTTCTTCAACAAGATTACTATAGTGAGTATTTATCCTTCATCCCTTGATTTAAGTTTATTTTTGAGTCCCACAACTTAATCTAGAGTACCAAGAGAATAGTGGGAAAGATCTTGAGGTGGTCTACAACAAGATTTGGAGAAGATAGCAACTGGAGAAGAAGCTTTGAAGAAGTTCTACAAGAGGTATGTTTTGAAACTCACTTGTTTTTCTACAAGAGAATGCTTAATTTTTTTTTTTTTGCCAAAATTAGTGTGACTGAATGCTCAGATAATGTTATGCTTTTGCTGTTGCTGATACAATCCTAAAAAATCAACTTCAAGTCTTATTTTTTATAACATATAAGTAAACTGTAGAAAGAAAATACATTTACCTCTAAATTTATAAGGTTATATAAATTAGAAAATTTTAAACAAATAATCATGTGAATGTAAACCACAACCTTTTATTTATGAATCAAGGAGAAAAGTTAAATTTTTGTCCTTGTAGTTTCGTTTAAGTTGCATGTATTTGGTCCCTTAAATTTTTGAATTCAACAATTTATGCCCGAGGTTTGCATTTTGCAACATTCTTAATTAGGTCATTAGTTTTTCCTAATTACTGAAGAAAGGATTATGTGATACCTATCTCCTCTTTTTTTTTTTTTTTTGGTATAGACCTATCATTAGTTATTTATAACCACCTTTTTGTTGTGTTATATGTCCAAAAACTCATAGTTTGTAAAAAATAAACAAGTATGAATAAAATTCAGACAAATGTTCTTAAATGAAAATGGATTGATTTTTTAATAACTCTAGATCCAATAAACTATGAACCATTGGCTATTGTAATGAATACTTAGACTTTATGTGAAGATGTAAACTTGATCAAGTTCGAGTAAAATAACATAAACAGTCCATAGTACATGGATTAGGTTGGGTACCTATTTCTAGAGATACTATTGAATACGGTTCGCTTTATGATTGTTACAAATGTTGTAAAGTTTCATAAATGATGTGATCAATTCGTTCATGTAGAGATATTTGAGCGGGGGTTTTCTACACTATGAGATTGTGTAAGACTGACCATGAAATAATTACTATTACATATTAACACCGTTTACTGTTAACACTGATTATATGAAACCCAAATCTCGATTTCCCTACTTAAGTAGGTAATTAAGGGAATTAACTAAGTTTAAGTTGAATCCTATGTTAAAAAGAAGGAAAATTTCTAAGTGTGTGAATAGATTTTCATTGAGTAGCTTTGAATTAAGCGTTAACTAGTGAAAATTTGGCTAAGTGTAAAGACAAAAGAAACCATGTGTTATGTGTTAGGAAACATTAAACGCATGAGATGAGGCTGAATTAGTAAAAGAGCTTAAGCATTGAAGCCGAGGGCAACCATGAATTTGTGAGGTTGGACGGATGTTGGCCGAGGCATTGGCAAGAGGCATTGCCAATAGTTGCTCATGCATTGAGGCTGCATGAGCAAGAGCGGAGAGAGCGAGATAATGAGTGTAAAGCGTTGGGTGAACGATCGTATAGCTATGGGCAGTGCTAAGCAATGTGGTAGATGATCGTATAGCTGTAAATGGTGCTAAACAATGTGAAGTGATGCACTAGATGACGGAGCTACACGATAGGCGATAAGAACTATACGATCAGTGTAAGCACTAGACAATAAGCGTAGAAGTTCGATGATAGCACTATACGATAACGCTAAGCGATGAGCGGGCACTAGACGATAAGCTTGGATGCTCGGTGATCCATTAGGCATGAGTGCTGGGCAATAGACTACATGATGAGTGTGAGCGCTACATGATAGACAGAGCGTTGGACGATGGGCATTGCGCGATAGACGCAGACGCTGTGCAATGGCGTTACACGATGGGTGTGATGCGTTAAACGATAAGGAGTAAGTGCTACATGATGGAACTAAACGATAGGCGCAGAAGCTATGTGATAGGCTATGCGCTATGTGATGAGCGTCAGCGAGATCATTGAGAGTGAGAGTTTACTAAACGATTGATCTACGCGATGGGGCGTTGGTGCTATGCAATGGACGCAGGCACTAGACGATTACAGCGAGAGACACCGAGAGGGCTGAATGTTAACCAACAGCGAGAGATTCATTAAACAATGGAGCTAAGCAATGATATGCAGGAGTTGCACGGTGGACTAAACGATGGAGTGGTGCTAAGGCTTGCGTTACGCAAGGCTGAGTTCATCAAGACAAATGAATATACCGAGAGGTGGTTAGACTTGAGTTAGTAGGAGCCGGATGAATAAAGTTTCATGCAAAAAAAGTCTTATGCATGAGGAAGACAACTCAAGCAGGTGATTGGCATGAGAGTAAGTGAATGGCAAGGAAGAAGGTGATGGCAAAGCATGGTGCAAACATTCTAAAGTAGGAGGTGTCTTGCGTTGAGGATTAGTAAAGATGAGAAGGATCAGTTCCTTTAGCCTATAAATACCACCACAAAATGTCTCTTCTCGTAACTCGAAATCCTTTTCAAAAGACATAAGGAAGAGAGTGTGAAGGTGGATTTGGAGGAGACCATGCATTGGTCAAGAAGTTCTAAGAGGAGGAGATGTTGTCCGATAGTGAAGTCTAGAAGTAGCATCAACTTGGGACGAAGAGTTCTCCTAGACTGCTCATGCGTTTTGAGGGATTTCATAGCCACTTGAAAGCTTTGAGAGTCTAGTTTTCACGTTAGGGATGCCGGAGAAGAAGTTTCAAGGAATCAGACTGGAGAGTAAAGAAAAGACAGAATGGTTGAGCTCTCGGGTAAGCTTGAGCCAGTCTTGACGATTTGAGGATTCCGGCAAACAACGAAGAGTTCTGAGCTACAATTTAAGGTAAGCTTCCTGAGAAATTTTAGAGCATTTTTATAGAAGGAAATAGCTTGAGATAAGGCTTATAACTATGAGTAATCTAATCTTATAGTTGAATGTGGAATTTAGGGTCCAAAAAGGAGCCCAAGAAGACCAATGAACTTCTAGTGAGAAAAGTTCCTACCTTACCAACGTGAGTGGTGCTTTCCTTTAAGTCTTAAAGCATATCTACTAGAATAAATAGTATATGCCTATGTTATGAATGAATAATTAGCATGAGAATGAGAATGTGGGAATGGGATGGTCAGGGGTTCAATAGACCTAGTTCCAAAGCCCCGAGTGGAACCTCATGGGTTTATAGGGGACCTAGAGGTCTAGTTCCTGAGCCTGTGGGAGGAACCTCGTATGGGATGGTCAGAAGAACGAGGCCTAGTTTCTAAGCCTATAAAGCTAAGAGCTATGAGCACATAGGGAACAAAGGGAGTGCAAGAGGGTAAACGATTATGATTAGTAACAATTAACTATCTACCTTATATGTAGGTAGAGATAAGACTCATTCAAGACTAAGGTTTGAGTACTAACCTTGCATATATGATATGCTTGTATTTTATGAGTTGAAATAGACTCTAGAAGTTGCTTACCACTCACTGAGCTTGTTGAAGCTCATTCTTTTCTTTCATGTTTTTCTTCCTAGGTAGCGAAAGTTGAGGAGTTCAAGGGCGCTGCTAAGGTCAAGGTGTGCCACAGCCACCATCACACTTTCGGGATTTTAAGAGTTGTTGTTGTAAACTTTGTAGTTAAACCTTGGAGTTGTATAAACATAACACTGTTGTAATAAAATGGACCTTATCAATTAGTTGTTGTTTATCTCCTTGACTCAAAGTTTACTTAGAGTAAATAGGTTAAGATGGGCAGTAGGTATCACAGAAGGGTGATATCTGCGATCATTCATGCTCCCCTCGGGCTCAGGAGGCGAGCACAAGGTGGGGTGTGACATTTTAATTTCATTTCTTGATGACCTAGATAACTTGATATGAATCTTGAGCTTTCTATGAACTTTTGTTATTTTGGGATTGTCCCGTGATCTCCATAGGTGAGAGTAAGCTCAACAGCGCAACTCAATGTGACTCCCATTCAAGGATAAGACCGTGTAGATAACTGGGGACATAGAATTTGCAAGATGGAATTCACTCCCATTTTAGGGCTATTCTTGAAGGAATTTTCATTCATTTCAAATTTCCGTTGAATTTTTATTGATATTCTTAGTTTTTGTTAATAATTAATCAATCTGTTGGTTTTGGCCGGAGTTCTTGTTTTATCCTGTCGGTGGTTCTTGATCTTGATTATTAAAAACCGAGTGAATTTAAATCTAGTTTTTAAATCAATGAGTTTAAATGTAATTTATCATGTTGCTGATTTAGATTCCAGCTTCATTAATCATTTGTGTATAAGTTTAAATTTTATTAATTATGACGTGAATTCAAGCTTGATTTATCATATTTTTGTTTTAAGTTAAATTACGTTGATTATTGCATGGACTTGAGTTTAAATTTTCATCGATCATATTTTTGGTAACATGCACTATTGGGATTGGTGTCCTAATTCTCCTGGAGTCTTGTTGTTTTGTAAAGATAGACATTGTTCAATGAATAAAATAAGTGTTATTTAATTCTCGCATTTACTCATATCCAATAAACAAAGCTCCTTGGTTATCTTATGTGAACTTCAGCATGTATATATGATATACAAGTGGATCATGCCTTAAGTGATAACCTAAAGAGGTCTGTAGTATAAGGATTAAGGTGGGATACCTGATCTTGGTGACACTACGGATACGGCCCACTTTGTAGAGGTTTGCAAGTGTTGTAAACTACTCAGATGGTTGACCCTGACCATTCGTGTGGAGACGTGGAGCGGGGATGTCCTATATAAAAATTTTGTATAAGACCTGGACCACGAGATGACTAGACTCTGTATATAACGCCGTTCATACTAGAGACTTGCATCTCACTTAAACGACCATAGGTGATAGACCTCAATCCTGAGTGTTTTGTGAACTCTTACCTTTGAGGGTGGTTCTTTGATTAGTATGAGTGAGAGTGGCCAAATTGCCAACTCAACATGCTTACCTTTTTGGGGACTTGTCTGATCTGGGAGATGGGAACTCGATCCACAATATGAAATTCACTCCTTTCCCAAAGCAGGGATAAGTAGAGAGATTGCTCCCTTAAGGACTAATTCTGGGGCTTGAACATAGTGGCCATAACATCTCTTTGGAAGAGAAGACTAGGTCATAGTAGGACTATGATTTCTGTTCATTAGAGGGATCAACGGTACTTAAGGAAACAGATGTAACTACAGGGGCATAACGATTATTGGCCCAACTGTACTTATGAGCGATCTGTGAAGGGTTGTCGCACTGTTGATTGGTTAAGATGGACACATAATATATCTGTAGTGAGGAGAGTTTAGCTGTCAATCTTTAGAGAAGTGTCTGGCAGTTAACGAATGGTGGATCCCATGACTAAAGAGTTTAGTCAGTTATTCACGTACCATTGGAGCATTGGATCTACAGGTCCATGAGGTCCCCTTGGTAGCTTGGATTTTGTTGAAGGATCAGTTCTTGGTGTTGATTTGAAATGTTCAGATTGACAAGAGGTATTTTGATTATACGTGATATAATCGGTTTGATGTATAAGATACATCTAGTGGAGGATTGATGTAAATGAGATTTACATTAAGTACCATAGAATAGAAAAAGAACTATGGTTTACATGTTTCATGAGATGAAATATTAAAACTATAGGTTATAAATATAGTATGATAAGTTGGTTATCATTTATATTTATAATAATATTAATTATTAATTAATTAATACTTTTTCTATTAAATAACCAAATGTAGTGGGTAGTTATTGATCATGCTAACCATGAGTTTAAAAAGAAATTGGTTTCCTATTTTTAAAGAAGGTTTTTACAAAAGATTAAATTTTGTTTTTTTTTTAGTTTTCTCTCCAGTGAAAAGAAACTCACGGTAGTCATCAAGTAAATACAGATTTACTAAATGACGGCTAGGCGAGCTAAACGATCGTGCAGGTGATAGCTAAATGATCGTGTAGTGTTGACTAAACAATCGCATAACTTTGCTAGACGATCGCTGGCCCAAGGTAAACGATCGTGTAGATTCGACAGAGCTAAACGATCGCATAGCTTTTGCTAGACGATTGCATAGTTTTATCTAAATGATTGGGCATCGACCTATACGATAGGTCTCCGACTTCTCCCACTTGCCTAGTCATGTACGCGATCGTTCTTTCCTCTATTTGTCTACCTCAAACGAAGTCCGAACAGAGCCCACCCTCTGGATTCTCACACCGAGAATACCAAGGTCGCCTTGTTGGTGGTGTCAGACTCAATTTGACACCGTCGAGGTTTTTTAGAGGTCGTTCGTGGTGCTACGGAGGTCGTTCGCTGTTGCATAGGAGTTTGTGACCGAGGAGATCGTTGAGGACGAGCACGAAGTGTTCGTGATGTGTTCATGCGGTGTTGCGGTCGTGTAGATCGAGCGCTCGTGGTTGCTGTTGTTCGATCAGAGGGTGCATCGGAGCGTGGAGATGTTTCTGCCGTTGTTAGTACAGTTTCTCCCTCTATACATTTATTGTTTCATGCTGTAGTTTCTCTGTAAATTGTATAACCACTTGTATTGAAGTCGACTGTAAATGTTATGTTCATTCAAGATTGTAATTTGGAATAGTCTTGCTTCTGCTGCTCACAAAAATCTCGATTCTAATTTCCTTCAATTGGTATCAGAGCCAGGTTCTCTAATATTCCAAATTACAGATCTGAATCAAACAGTTTTTACAGTCACGATGGGTTTTTGTATTTGTAGTAACCATTTTTCTGCATTTGTGGATGAATTGATGAATGTTTCAAGTTTAAATTGTCTTTTTGTTAAAGCTTTCGTTGTTACAAAGTGTTAGTTGTAAGGGCCCCTGCGTTTTGGGCAAAATTAACTTTGCAATCGAGTCTGTAATTCGAAAAGTTCGAGTTTGACGAGTCGTTCTTGATGAAGCTTCTGCGGATGGCGATGCGGTTCTCAACAAAGAAGTAGATCAAGCATTGATCGGATTGTGTAGCCTCAGGTAAATGATCGTAGGGATTTTACTAAGCGATTGTTTAGTTTTTTTTTTCTAGACGATCATATAGTATTTTCTAAACGATTTTTTAGCTAATGCTAAGTGATGGGGTAAATCGTTTGCCACATCGTTTAGCGTTGGTGGCATGATCATGTAGGCGCTGGAGGTAGATGTTCATAGTGGGAGCATCAATGCTCGTCGTTTAGTAGAGAGCGCGCACTAGACGATCGTGTAGTTAGCAAGCTTCATCGCTTCGTTACTACTTATGGGATCGCACATATGCGATACAGAGACGCTAGCTAAGCGATTGCTTAGGCAATGGTGCTTTGCGGCATCATAGTTGCTTAGACAATCGCGGAAGGTAGGCATCATGCGGAGCGTGTTAAGCGATCGTGTACTTCAGGCTTATCGCTTAGTGAAGGTGCACAATCGTATCGTGATATCTAAACGATCGTTTGGATTTTTCTAGAAGATCATATAGTAATGCTAAACGATCATTTAACTCTAGGAGCACTGGTAAGCGATAGAACGAAGGGTTTGTTTTACCGTGTAGATGATCGCTAGGTGCTTAGTACACGATGGATGGTTAAAGAAGCGATGCTTTGCCGAGCGGTTCAAGACCCGATTCGCCTATTTGAATCGGAGACTCCTTGTCTTTGTAATAGTTAGCTTTCTCTTTTGTGTTTTAAGGCAATTTTACCAGGTTCATCAACTTTTATTGCTTATACATGTGATTTATTATGATTATATTTCAAAGTGTTTATCATATAGTTAAAAGCTCACCTTAGGTTGTGCAATTACTCATGCATTATGTATTATAAATGTTATAATCTTGCATGAAGAAATTACTTGAAAGCATGCGCATGCATCATGAAATATAAGAGTTATATTTTGCATGCATTGAGCATTATCATGCATCATCCTTTTATTATAAATGTTATAGTCTAAGGGTGAATTGAAGCATGTTTTGCTTGTTTCATTGCGGATTTTGTATGTGTGTTATATAAAAGAAGTAGCAATGAATGGACAATGCATTGAGCATGACACTTAGGCCGTTTATAAGCATTATGAATGCCTTGCATGTGTTAGCTTCGCGTTGTGGTTGTTTCCATTTATAAGTGTTATAAAGGAAATTGGACCTAAAATAAATAATTCAGAGTTGCATGCAAACTTTGGGCGAACTCATGTTTTAAAAGGGTTTTAAAATTGGATTGAGATAGACCTAAGTTCAAGTGGTTCTAAAGAGTTTAGTAACCTAGATTAATCTTTTAAAATCGGTTTAATAGGATTAAATTGGTTGGAATAAAAGATTAAATTTGTTGTAAACCTATCTATAAGGGACCTTTTGTCTAAGGCAGTTTCTGGCTAGGCTGGGGTTCTTAAGTTGACGAAAACGTAATACCCCTACCTGGGAACCTACCTGGAAAGATGAATTAGATAGATTTTCAACAAGCATGCGACGTTTTGGTCAAAGACTCCGTTAAAGAGTTTAATGGATGATGATCAAAAGTTGTTCAACTATCCAAAGTAAAAGTTACTCTTGGGAAAACCTAAAAGTCACTAAGTTAAAATCCTTAGTCGTGTTTTTTCTAAGTAAACTAAACCCTATGTTTAAAATACTCAGTGGGAGGAGGAGGTGTATCAGATATGTCTATGATTCCACTCACGTTTTTCCCTATATGTTCACACCGTGAGATTCATGCTTGGTCTCGAGATGCCCCAGGATGCATCCCCCTTCGGATGGTGTTTGCATGAGTCAATATCAAGGTGGACAGAGAGAGTATTTATAGTAAGTGGGTGAAGGGTGTGTGCCAACACGTCCTATGGTCTCTGTCATTGGTTCACACTGTGAGATCATTCTATACGCTCTCGTGTCACCTTTTATGCGGCCCCCTTCGAATGGATTTTGTGCAGTTGGTCAATATCAAGATGAACTTCAGAAATGGATAGGGTTGCTTTAGGTTTTTCCCCAATCGGATTTTTTCCCTTTCAAATTGGCCTTTTGGGTCGGACCTCTAGGGCTTAAAATGGCGGGTCACACTTATGAGAGATTGTTAAGTAAGTTAATGATCTCTTGGCCAAATAAATGATGGCTAGTCGTTATAGGAGCAAGAGTTGTTCTGGTGTTAATGATTGGTTGAGAACTTCTCAATTCAGAGGAGGGATAACTGACCTCCCTTCGGAAGCTTTTGTCCTAAACCTTTCAAGCGTCATTGCGAAACTAGATGTCACATGGGCTTCATGTTAGTTTTGGTAAAATCTTATTGGATGTTGTTTTGTTTTACAAAGGGTATTTGCTTAAAACCTAACGTAGGTCAATGTGTTTTTCTTTTCAGCAACTCGTTAGTATTTCTGTTTAAAGCTTTTAAAAATGACTGATTTATTACAGTGGAAAGAATTGTGTGAAACGAATTTCGTGGAAAACGACTTCATCCCACTACTTTTCAAAAGAAGAGACAAGACAGTAAATATGATTTATTGGTCTTAAAGACATGTCTGGTAGAGAATGATGATTCTGCCTTGATCCTTGATTCAGGTGCTACCAATCATATCAGCTTCTCTTACCAAGGATTTAGTTCCTGGCAAACGTTGCCAAAGGGAAAGATGACTCTTCGAGTTGGTAATGGTGAGGTTGTTTCAGCTGTTGTTGTAGGTAGGCTGAAGTTATTTGTTGACACAAAACGTTATCTGTTACTAGATAATGTTTTTGTAGTTCCTCATATTAAGAGGAACTTAATCTCGGTTTCTTGTCTCATTGAACAAGGCTTACCATCTTATTTTATGAGAATAAAGTGTTTATTTTCAAGAATGGAATGGAGATTGGTTATGGTTCAATGGAAAATAATTTATATGTACTAAGGCTGTTAGTCATAAAGTCCTTGTTTAGCACTGAAATGTTCAGTACGAAAATGGTCGATGATAATGTTGATAGGTATGATTGATGACGTTCTATGCTCAAAATGATGAGATACTACTGCTAGATATGCATTAATTATGGATGTTCATGTAGTATGCCATGCGTTGTCACAAGTTGCCTTACGTTGGAACCAAGTGTAATTCCACCACAAGTTTCTCAGTGTGATCCGAGATCGAACACAGGGACTGTTTTAGGCTATTGTGATATGTTCATGATATATGGGACTAGGTTTTTCAATCTTTAAAGGTGTGTTTGTACAAGTATTAAAATTGCGGTCAAGTAAAGTAAAGCAGTAAAAATGTGATAATAAAATGAAATAAAATAAACCTAAGTTAGATGATACAAGATACAGGCTCATGATACAAGATGCTGGAGTCAAGGCTGGCTGTAAAGGTTATACAAAGAACGTGAAATGCGGAGACAAGTCTTATGAACAGAATAGAAAGAGAAAGATAAATAATATAAACAACACAAGTTCCCAATTGCGTTGAAGCTAGAAATACTGTTTGCTCTTCTCTTGGCATATACCTTTCAGTGATCGGCTGTGCTCCCACATGTATGTGGTGAAACAGAGAATAACGTAATGAATGCAAGGTTGCCTCCATGTCTGGAAGTACTACTCGCTTTAGTTAACACATTATTTTAACCGTCTCTCGATAGATTAGAATGGCATCTTCACTTCTGCTCTCACAGGTGAAGATGCCGTCTAACATGCCTTAGCTAAATGAATTTTATACATTTAACACAGATTAAGTACTTGTTTGATTCATATTAACTATCAGAGGATAAAAAAAAAGACATCATGGAGAAAGTGATTAATAGAGGAACGGAAATAGACAGAGAATGGTATATGAAAGCTATCAAAACATTTAATATGTCTATTAAGCATTTTATACATGGTGTGTGGATGAAGAGATAAAGGGAAAGTAAAATACAACGATGAAAGAAATAGAACAAACAAGTGCCAATGTCTTGGCACTGATTCGATGGAGAGCTGCTTGCCGGATAGGATGGATTTGATGGTAGGAAGAGCTTCCCTCTCAGGCTTGCTCCACTGGTAGCAGAGATCTATGCACAGAGCTTCCGATCGAGTATTTGACAGGTTGGATCTGAGATTCACCTCTCTACCTTATCTCGTCTTCTTCCCGGATTTCTTCACTTAAGCACTCCGCTCAACCTTTTCTCTCAACAGTTTAGTAGCACTTAGCCCCGTATCAAGTAGCATACGTTTTCTCTAAAATCTATGGGGTATTTATAGGTGCAGGCCTTTGACTCCGACCATGTGGTCCCCACTCATGGTTATGGTAATTTCGAAGATGGAGGGATATTATTCCTTCTATTATGCAATCAGACCGCCAATTCTGCACAACCATTAGTTGTACACGTGTCTCAATCCTCCGCTTTTGCGTTGCTCAGCTGCATCTTCTAATCATGATTTCGCATACGGTGTTATTTTTATTACCGCATGTGGTTAAAAGTCAACTCTGGATCGACTGTCGCATTGTGCCATCATTGCGGTAATCGTCTCTTCATTGTTGATTGACTGGCGCAATGTGACAGAGATGTGTTGATCAGCTTCTCGTGAGCCTTGAGCGCAAGTGGTGACTTGGTTTCCTACAAAACAGAGTAAAATTCAGCTTGTCTTCCATCTTTATAGTGTTAGCGGGTGTAATTGCGATCATTTATAATTATTGTAATTCTAAGCTAATTTTCATACAATCGGCGCATATCCACTGACTTTTGGCCGTAATATCTAGGTAAGGTGGCATAAATAATTTGTATCTGTACAAGTTATTAGACAACAAAAGCTAAAAGACCAAAGGTTTCTCCAAAGGAAAACACCCATCTTTGGCATCTAAGGTTAGGTCACATCAACCTCAATAGGATTGAGAATTTAGTGAAAAGTGGACTTCTAAAGAGTTTAGAAGAAAACTCCTTGTCAGTATGTGAACCATGCCTCGAAGGCAAGATGACCAAATGACCTTTTACTGGAAAAGGTTACAGAGCCAAGGAAGCCTTGGAGCTTGTACATTCAGACCTCTGTGGTCCGATGTATTTTAGAGCTCGAGGTGGGTATGAATATTTCATCTCTTTCATAGATGATTATTCAAGGTTTCGGTATCTCTTCCTAATGCAACGCAAGTCTGAAGTCCTTGACAAGTTCAAGAAGTATAAGGCTGAAGTTGAATACTTGTTCGGTAAGAAGATAAAAACATTATGATCTGATCGTGGTGGAGAGTATATGGACCTCTAATTCCAGAACTATATGAGAGAACATGGGATTGCGTCCCAACTCTTGGCCTTTGGTACACCTCAGTAGAATGGTGTATCAAAAAGGAGAAACAGGACCTTATTGGACATGGTTCGATTATGATGAATTATACTCATCTTCAAGACTCATTTTGGGGTTATGCAGTGCAGACTGCATGTTATATTCTGAACAACGTTCCCTCGAAAAGTGTTTCTGAAACACCTATTGAGTTATGGAGAGGCCGTAAAGGTAATTTACGCCACTTAAGGATTTGGAGTTGTCCGACACATGTGCTAATGACTAACCCAAAGAAGTTGGAACCGCGTTTGAAGGTTTGTCTCTTTCTGGGCTATCCCAAGGAAACGAGAGGAGGATACTTCTATGATCCAAGTGAAAATAAAGTATTTGTTTCCACTAATATTATCTTCTTGGAAGAAGATCACATAAGGGATCATAAGCCACGAAGTAAAATCGTTTTATGTGAGGTCTCTAGTGAGGCTGAGACTGCTGAGGGTTCAACAAGAGTTGTTGAACAGACCGATAGATCAACAAGAGTTGTTGAGGTCGGGACGTCTACTCAACCAGCTCAAGAGTTGAGACTACCTCGATGTAGTGGGAGGGTTATGAACCCACCAGATCGCTACATGGGTTTGACTGAAGCCTAAAACGTCATTACGAATGATGGGGTCGAGGATTCATTGTCTTTTAAGAAAGCAATAGAGGATGTTGACAAAGATGAATGGGTTCAGGCCATGAACTAGGAAATAGAGTCTATGTACTTCAACAACGTCTGGGAGATTGTTGATCCACCTGATGAGGTAAGACCTATTGGGTGTAAGTGGATCTATAAGCGAAAGAGAGGTGTAGATGGAAAGGTTCAAACCTTTAAGGCTAGGCTTGTGGCAAAGGGTTATACTCAAGTTGAGGGAGTTGACTATGAGGAAACTTTCTCACCTGTTGTCGTGCTTAAGTCTATCTACATTTTCCTGTCCATAGCCACATTTTATGATTATGAAATATGAAAAATGGACGTCAAGACTGCCTTTCTGAATGGTAATCTTGAGAAGACCATCTATATGACTCAACAAGAAGTGTTCGTAGATCCAGATCAAGAGCAAAGAGTTTGCAAGCTTAATAGGTCCATTTATGGGCTAAAACAAGCATCTCGATCTTGGAACATCAGATTTGACACTGCGGTCAAGTCGTTTGGCTTTGACTAGAACATTGATGAGCCTTGTGTTTACAAGTCATCAACAGCTCAGTAGCTTTCCTAGTACTGTATGTGGATGATATCTTACTCATTGGTAATGATGTAGGATATCTAACTGATATTAAGAGTTGGTTAGTTGCTTGGGTGAGGCATATTATGTTATCGGGATCCAAATCATTCGGGATCGTAAGAACAAACTGTTAGACCTGTCTCAGGTATCATACATTGATCAAGTGTTGATCAGGTATAGGATGCAGGATTCAAAGAGGGGTTTGTTACCTTTCAGGGATGGAATTGTTTTTTCTAAGGATCAATGTCCTAAGACACCTCAAGAGGTTGAGAAGATGAGACGGATTCCCTATGTTTCTGTTGTAGGAAGCTTGATGTATGTTATGTTGTATACCAGACTCGACATTTGTTATGCAGTAGGGACTGTCAGTTAGTATCAGTTCAATCCAAGATTTGATCACTGATGGCATTCAAGACGATCCTCAAGTATCTTCGAAGAACGAGGGACTACATTCTTATGTCTGGAGATAAGGATTTGATCCTTACAGGATACACAGACTCTGACTTTCAGACTAATCGAGATTCTTGTAAATCGACATCGGGGTCAGTGTTCACTCTGAATGGAGGGGTAGTAGTTTGGTAAAGCATCAAGACAGGATACATATGCCCATCACTCTTTATTGTGATAACAGCAGGGCTGTGGCAAATTCGTAGGAGCCTCGAAGTCATCGTCGAGGTGAGCACATAGAACGAAAATATCACCTGATTAGAGAGATTGTGCGTTGTGGTAATGTGACAGTCGAGCAGATCGCATCGGAGCACAATGTTGCTGATCCCTTTACAAAGGCCCTCACGGCTAAAGTGTTCGAGGGTCACCTGGAGAGTCTGGGTCTGCGAGACATGTTGCATCTTGTCTAGGGCAAGTGGGATATGATACTAGGGTTTGCCCTAGTTTATTATATATTGTACATTTTTATATTGTATTGTACATTAGTCTCCCAAGTCATTAGGACAAGTGGGAGATAGTTGGAATTGGTGTTCTAATTCTCCAGCAGTATCATTGTTTCCTAGAGATACACATTGTTCAATGAATAAAATAAGTGTTATTTAATTCTGGCATTAACGCATATCCAATAAACAAAGCTCCTTGGTTGTTTTATGTGAACTTAAGCATGTATATGTGATATACAAGTGAATCATGCCTTAAGTGATAACCTAAATCGGTCTATAGTATAAGGATTAAGGTGGGATACCTGATCCTGGTGACACTACGGATATGGCCCACTTTGTAGAGGTTTGCAAGTTTTGTAAACTACTACAGATGGTAGATCCGAACCATTCGTGTAGAGACATGGAGCGAGGGTGTCCAATACACAGAGTTTGTATAATACTTGGACCACGAGATGACTAGACTTTGTAAATAACGCCATTCATACTAGAGACTTGCATCTCACCTAAACGACCATAGGTGACACGACCTCAATCCTGAGGGTTTTGTGAACTCCTGCCTTTGAGGGCGGTTCTTTGATTAGTATGGGTGAGATGGCCAGATTGCCAACTCAACATGCCTACATTTTTGGTAACTTGTCTGATCTGGGAGCTGGGAACTCAATCCACAATATGGAATTCACTCCTTTCCCAAAGCAGGGATAAGTAGAGAGATTGCTTCTTTAAGGGCTGATTCCGGGGGCTTGAACATAGTGGCCACAACTTCTCTTTGGAAGAGAAGACTCAGTCATAGTAAGACTATGATTTATGTTCATTAGAGGGATCAGTGGTACTTAAGAAGACAGATGTAACTACAGGGGCATAATGATTATTGGCCCAACTATACTTACAAGCGATCTGTGAAGGGTTGTCGCACTGTTGATTGGTTAAGATGGAGACATAATATATCTGTAGTGTGGAAAGTTCAGCTGTCGGTCTTTAGTGGAGTGTCTGGCAATTAACGAATTGTGGATCCCGTGACTAAAGAGTTTAGTCAGTTATTCACGTACCATTGGAGCATCGGATCTACAAGTCCATGACGTTCCCTTGGTAGTTTGGATTCTATTGAAGGATCATTTCTTGGTGTTAATTTAAAATGTTCAAATTGACAATAGATATTTTGATTATATGTGATATAATCGGTTTGATGTATAAGATACATCTAGTGGAGGATTGATGTAAATGAGATTTACATTAAGTACTATGGAATAGAAAAAGAACTATGTTTTATATGTTCCATGAGATGAAATATTAAAACTGTAGGTTATAAATATAGTATGATAAGTTGGTTATCATTTATATTTATAATAATATTAATTATTAGATAATTAATAATTTTTTCTTTAAATAACCAAATGTAGTGGGTGGTTATTGATCATGGTAACCGTGAGTTTAAAAGGAAATCAGTGTCGTATTTTGAAAGAAGGTTTTTATAAAAGATTGAAAAAGAATTTTTGAATTTTCTCTCTGGTGAAAATAAACTCATGGAAGTCGTCAAGTAAATACAGATTTACTAAACAACGGCTGGGCGAGCTAAACGATCGTGCAGGTGCTAGCTAAATGATCGCATAGCTTTTGCTAGACGATCGCATAGTTTTATCTGAAAGATTGAGGATCGATCTATACGATAGGTCTCAGACTTCTCCCACTTGCCTAGTCGTGTACGCGATCGTTCTTTCCTCTATTTGTCTACCTCACACCAAGTCTGAACAGAGCCCACCCTCTGGATTCACACACCAAGAATACCAAGGTCGCCTTGTTGGTGGTGTCAGACTCAATTTGACACCGTCGAGGTTTTTCAGAGGTCATTTGTGGTGCTACGGAGGTCGTTCGCTATTGCGGAGGAGTTCGTGACCGAGTAGATCGTTGAGAACGAGCGCGAAGTGTTCGTGTTGTGTTTATGCGATTTTGTGGTTGTTTAGATCGAGTGCTCGTGGTTGCTGTTGTTCGATCAGAGGGCGCATCAGAGCATGGAAATGCTTCTGCCATTGTTAGTACAGTTTCTCCCTCTGTACATTTATTGTTTCATGCTGTAATTTCTCTGTAAATTGTATAACCTCTTGTATTGAAGTTGACTATAAATGTTATGTTCATTCGTGATTGTAATTTGGAATTGTCTTGCTTCCGCTGCTCATGGAAATCTCGATTCTGATTTCCTTCATGCACATGTTGTTTTAATTGTACTATGCAATTTTCGGTCAAGATTATTCGGTGTCCTTTTCCCATTATTTTTTTGTATAATAATATTATTATGTTATTGTGTCTTATATTGTAGAGTGGACTGGTCGAACTAATATGTTATCAAAGTAGTCTCTGTAACATTCATTTCTTTTATGAGAAAACATTTAGAATATTTTAGACAAAAATTCTTAAGAGGAATGTAAAAATAATATTGTTCATTAATATGTGAAATTAATTTAAACAATATACGGTAGAATATGAACATTATTTCTATCCTCTTGAATCTTTTTTGAGGTATCAACAAGGATAATTAAGAATGCCGAATAATATCAAATAGCGAGGCCACCAACTACATCGTTTGAAGCGCCAGATAACAGATTCAAGACATTCTAAAAATGAATATATTTGAAAATGATTTAAGCAAATCAATCTAACACAAATTTTGGAGTGTTGAAACTTGTTTCCTTAAATTCTTAAATGAAAAAAAAAAGCAGATAGTTTTGAATACTACTGCACAACATTCGGTAGCTCAGTTTTTTTATTTCTCTATTTTTTTTTTAAAATGACTAATTTGAATTATTATGCTTTTCTTTTTAAAAAAAAAAACTTCGATCGCGATATATGTATAAACCGTGAAATCATAGCATAACTTACCTTTTTCGAATTTTTATTATGCCTAAATTTATAAGAATTCTTAGGATTCTTTTTGGCGTTATTTTTTTTTAAGTACTTAAAAAAAATAGTATTATAAAATATTTTTTTTAATCAAGTACTTGGAAAGAGATTTCAGGTTGGCTTTAAGTCAAAACGTCTTTATCGATTATTTATAACTTTAACTATTGAGGACACAAATCAACTTCAAGTCTTATTTTATATTAAATATAAGGTAAATTGTAGAAAGAAAAAAGTTACATTTTAGTCCTTGTAGGTTTTTTTTTTTTAAAGTTGCATGTATTTTGTCCCTTGAATTTTTAAATTCAACAATTTATGCTTGAGGTTTGGTTTTCTGTTTCAACAATTTTTAAATTCAACAGTTTCTTAATCATATCGTTAATTTTTCTGTTAATTACTGAACAAAGGATGATTCGGTGCCTATCTCCTTCTTTTTGTTTTTTTTGGGTATAGACCTATCATTAGTGATTTATAACCCTGTTTTTGTTAGGTTATATGTCTTTAAACTCGTAGTTTGTAAATAATAAACAAATATGATGTTTATTCAGACAAATGTTGTTAAATGAAAATGAATTGATTGTTTAATAACTCTAAATCCAAAAAACTACGAACCTTTGGCTATTGTAATGAATTCTTGGACTCTATGTGAAGACGTAAGCTGGATCAAATTTGAGTAAAATAGGCTAAACAGTCTATAGTACTTGGATTAGGTTAAGTACCTATTTCTGGAGACACTATTGAATACGGTCACTTTATGATTGTTACAAATGTTGTAAAGTGTCATAAACGATGTAATCAATTCACTCATGTAAAGACATATGAGCGAGGGTTTTCTACACGATGAAATTGTGTTAGACTAACCACGAAATAATTACTCTTACGTATTAAAACTGTTTACTGTTAACACTAATTAGTTTCATTTCTTGAGGACCTAGATAACTTGATATGAATCCCAAGTTGTCTATGAACTCTTGTTTATTTGGGATTGTCCCTTGATCTGCACAGGTGAGGGTAAGCTCAGCAACGTTGCATAAGGATAAGACTGGGTAGATAGCTGGGGACATAGTATTCGCAAGATAGAACTCACTCCTACTAACTTTAGGGATGGAATTCACTACAAGTTTAGGGCTATTCTTGGAGTAATTTTCATTGATTTCAAACTTCCGTTGAATTTTGATTGATGTTCCTAGTTTTTGTTAATAATTAATCAATCCATTTGGTTTTGGTCGGAGTTCTTGTTTTATCTTTCCGGTAGTTCTTGATCTAGAGTATTGATAACTGAGTGTATAAGTGTAATTGATCATTGGCTAGAGTTTAAATGTAATTGATCATTTGGTTGATTTAGTTTCAAGTTTCACTAATCATTTGTGTATGAGTTTAAGTTTTATTAATTATCATATGAATTCAAGCTTAATTGATCATATTTTCGTTTTAAGTTAAATTAGGTTGATTATTTTATGGACTTGAGTTTAAATTTTGATCCATCATATTTTTGGTAGTATTCACATGTTGCTTTAATTGTACTATGCAATTTTTAGTAAAGATTATTTGGTCTTCTTTTTCCATTATTCTTTTGTATAATAATATTAATATATTATTGTGTCTTATATTTTAGAGTGGACTGGTCGAATTAATATGTTACCAAAGTAGCATCTGTAACATTCATTTCTTTTGTGAGAGAACATTTAGAATATTTTAGACAAAAATTCTCAAAAGGAATATAAAAATATTATTTTTCATTAGCTTGTGAAATAAATTTAAACAATATACGGTAGAGTATGAACATTATCTTTGTCCTCTTGAATCTTTTTTGAGGTATGAACAATGATACTTTTTACTTCATGTCCAGGAATCTTATGTTGTCCATCATGTGGAGATATACAGTGATCAATTGGATACTTCCATCTTGCATATTGTTTAGCATCATCATGTAGTTCTATTGGAACTCCTTTACTGCATACAACATTGGCATCATCTTTAAGTTGACCCGGATTGATAGATCTAATTGCAGTTGCAATTTCAACAAAGTTCATGCTTAACAAAAGGACACCAATAAAAGCAACCATGTTCTGTTTGGAGTCAACCATTTTTTTATAATAACACACGTTGATGTACAAAATAATTTGCTTCAAGCTACAATGACTTGTTTTGACAAAAGACTTCAAATGTGAATATTTATATGGAGGTAATTCTTTTGTGATGTCTTTTAATAGGAGAATTTAGTTTCAATTGCATCTTCGGAATCTGTTTTAAGTAAACAGATTGGGGGGAAATTGTTTGAAATGGACGGCTAACATTCCAAAAAACACATCTTTTTTTTTTTTTTATCTATTTTACATCTACATATCATATTTTTCTCATCGAAGTTGTCCCAATGTCTACATTTTGCAAATTAAGAACCATATTTCTCTCATCTCCAATCCTAACAATTTAAACTTATCATGATTAGAAATGAAAACTTCATTATCAAAGTCATATATTGAATTAGATCTGCGTAGCTTTCAGTTTGCAAGGTCTAATATTAGGTTAAAAGAGATTTTTAAACTATGAAATTAAAGAAAATGTTAGCTTTCAATATTTAAAATGATAAAAATTTAATTATTGTCACCATAAAAGCTGACAACTAGTTATTTTGAAGAAATAATGAATGATCCCAAAGTCATTAATATTGCTACATTTAAAAAATGATTTGTGAACTCTGAGCCCTAATTTCTCTATTTGAGAATGTTTCCTACTAAGACTAGTGTGGTGAGTAGGTAAATGTGAGAATTATGTGTAATTATAGTGAAAAGGGTGAAAAATTAGAAAAAAAGTGTGAATTTGAATGTCTGACTCTTAGGTAAAGCTTGAAAAAATTGGCTAGGTATAACCCATACGTTGGAAGCTAGAAAATTGGCTAAGTGTTATCCTATGCGTTGGCCTTGCTCATTTGGGAGGTTATTTAGGCATTGAAGGAAGCCAAAGTGTGGCCAAGAGAAAAACATGCGACATCCAATGTCTTGAGAGGTTAGCAAAACGTGCGGTAGCCTCAAGTTGCGTTAACATGGGCGCTGGGCGTTAGAGGTGCATGCGCGGGATGATCATGTAGTAATGAACGGGCACTGGACGATCATGTAGCAAATGAGCAACACTACACGATTGGGTATGCGATCGTCTGGTAAGTAAGCAGCTCTATACGATGAGGTAGACGATCGTATAGGTGGACGCTAGGCGATCGTGTAGTAAATGCGCGTAGTTAAGCGATGCGGTAGGCGATCGTATAGCAGATGCATAGTGCTAGACGAGGTGAAGGATTGCGCTAAACAATAGCGCTATGTATTGGACGATAGCGTTAAGTGATGGGGCATTGGAACTACACAATCGACATCAGTATTACACAATGACGCTGGGCGATGGCGTTACGCAATGGGCGTGTGCGCTAGACGATAGTTGTGTTGCGCTAGACAATGGATGTCAACACTACACAATGAGCAAGAACTGTGTGGTAGGTTGTGTGCTATGCGATGGTGCTATGTGGCAACATTACTAGACGATGAGCTAGGCGATGAGACAAGCCATGGTGGACACATGGTGAAATGTCTTTGCGTTGCTAAGGCTGGCGGTACATAAGGCTTGTGAGGTAAGTTTGCGTTGGTCTTGAGCAAGAGACTAAGTATGTTGACAAGCAACAAGGACATACATGCGTTGGTCACAAGGGATGCATTAGCAAGATCCTAAGCGATGGTAAGCTATACCATGAGGTGTTTAGTTGAGAACTAGCTTGACCCAAAGGTTGTTATGCGTTGGTGATGTGCTATGTGCCAAGGACATTCGACGGCATGTGGGCACATAGGACAAGGCTAATAGTATGCGTTGGAAGAGTAATCCTAGTTGAGTGCATAGGCCAGAGGTAAAGCCATGCGAGAGAAAATAACATGCACAGCCAAGCAATTTGAGGTTGGATGGATGCATTTGAGGTTAGATGGGCACATAGGCCATGTGAGGGAGCGATCGGCCAAGATGGCTTGTGATAACTTGTAGAAATACAAGTTATTTAAGCTACTTTATCTAGATAGTGCGACCAAAAGTTAATGAATATGCGCCGATTGTATGAAAATTAGCTTAGAACTACAATAATTATAAATGATTGCAATTACACCCACTAACACCATAAAAATGGAAGACAAGCCGAATTTTACTCTGTTTTGCAGGAAACCAAGTCACCGTTTGCGCTCAAGGCTCACGAAAAGCTGATCAACGTATCTCTGTCACATTGCGCCCGTCAATCAATAATGAAGAGACAATTACCGCAATGACGACGCAATGGGATAGTTGATCCAGATAGCTGACTTTCAACTGCATGTGGTAATAAAAACAACACTGCATGCGAACTCACGATCGAAAGATCAGCTGAGCAATGCAAAAGCGGAGGATTGAGACATGTGTACAACTAACGGTTGTACAGAATTGACGGTTTGATTGCATAACAGAAGGAATAATATTCCTCCATCTTTGGAATTACCATAATAATCAGTGGGGACCACAAGGCCGGAGTTAAAGACCTACACCTATAAATACCCCATAGATTTCAGAGAAAACTTATGCTACTTGATATGGGGCTAATTGCTGCTAAAGTGTTGAGAGAAAAGGTTGAGCTGAGCACTCAAGTGAAGAAATCCGGGAAGAAGACGAGACAAGGCCAAGACGTGAGTCTCAGATCTAATCTGCTAAATACCATATCTGAAGCTCTGTGCACAGAAACCTGCTACCGGTGGAGCAAACCTGAGAGGGAAGCTCTTCCTACCATCAGATCCATCCTATCCGGCAAGCAGATCTCCATCGAATCGGTGCCAAGACATTGGCACTTGTTTGTATCTGTTCTGTCTCTTTCATCGTTGTATTTCACTTTCTCTTTATCTCTTCATTTGCACACCATATATCAAACGCTTAATAGACATATTAAATGTTTCGATAGCTTTCATATACCATTCTCTGTCTATTTTCGTTCCTCCATTAATCACTTTCTCCATAATGTCTTCTTAATCCCCTGATAGTTAATACGAATCAAACAAGTACTTAATCTGTGTTAAAGGTATAAAATGCGTTTAGCTAAAGCATGCTAGACGACATCTTCACCTGTGAGAGTAGAAGTAAAGATGCCATTCTGATCTATCGAGAGAAGGTTAGAAGAATGTGTTAACTAAAGCGAGTAGTACTTCCAGACATGGAAGCAACCTTACTTTTATTATGTTATTCTCTGTTTCACCACAGACATGTGGGAGCATGGCCAATCACTGAAAGGTGTACGCCAAGAGAAGAGCGGAATAGTATTTCTAGCTTCAACGCAATTGATAACTTGCACTGTTTATATTATTTATCTTTTTCTTTCTATACTGTTCATAAGACTTGTCGCCACATTTCACGTTTTTTGCATAACCTTCGCTGCCAGCCTTGACCCCAACATCTTGTATCATCTAGCTTAGGTTTATTGTATTTTATTTAATTATCGCATTTTTACTGCTTACTTTATTTTACCGCAATTTATATACTTGTACAAACCCAATTTTAAAGATTGAAAAACTTGGTCGCATACCACAATAACCTAGAACAGTCCCTGTGTTCGACCTTGGATCATATTGAGAAACTTGCGATGGAATTATACTTGGTTCCATCGTAAGGAAACTTGTGACAACGCATGACAGACTACGTGAACATTCATAATTAACAAATATCTAGAAGTAGTATCGCATCATTCCGAGCATAGAACATCATCAGTCATACACATCAGCATTTTTACAACAAGTTTATGGCGCTGTTGTCAGGGACTTTGATCGAGGACGCATGGACACCATTGACGACTTCGAGGCGATTACAACAGTTTGCGACCATAAGGGTGTAGAATACGCCAATGGTGATCATCCGAACATGTGACTTGTTGGGGAGAAATCTTGAGCTTCAAGCAAGTGAGGTGGATGCACAAGAAGACATGAAAATTTAATCATTATGTGTTGGCTAAGGAAGAGGAAGACACCTTGGATTGCGATGGAGGTTACGTTAATAGTGTGGGAAAAAGACACTTGGACATGCGGCCAAGCAGGAAGTGTCGGCCTTGAAGAGATTTTGGACACCTATAAATAAGGCCAAGGACTTCTCTTCAGATCATAACTCAAATTCTCTTCAAAGGATATTAAGAAGAGTGTATGAAGGCTGATTGTGAGGAAACTATGCGTTGATGAATGAACACATGCATTGGTAGAAAAACCATACGTCGGTCATAAAGTTCCAAGAGGATGAGATGCTGTCAGACAGTGAAGTCTGGAAGTAGCATCAACTTGGGACGAGGATATCTCCCAGTATACTCGTTCCTTTAGAGTGATTTCAAAGCTACCTGAAAGCTCTGAGAGTCTAGTGTTTAGGGTAGGGTTGTTGGAAAGAAGCTCCAAGGAATTTTGCGGGAGAGTGAGGAAACGATAGAAGGGTCAAGTTGTCGAGTAAGCTTGGGCCAATCTTGATTTTTTTATGATTCCGGCCAAACCACAATAAATTATTAGCTAAGATTTTAAGATAAACTTTCTAAGACATTTTAGAGCATGTTTGTAGAAGAATATGTCTCGAGATAAGGCTTAAAATTATGAGTAATCTGAGCTTTAAATGAAATTTGGATCTTCGGGTTCAGAATGGAGCCCAAGGTAACGAAGGAACTTCTAGAGAGAAAGGTTCTTAAACGACCAAGGTGAGTGACTGAATATTTGGCTAAATATTTACAATGTTTTAAAGAAACCATGTTTTTAAAAAAAATTTATTCTCATGCTAGCTACTTTTACAAAGTAATTTCCAAGCAAACCATGAGTTATGTTTTAAACGCATGCCATGTATGAAAGTTATTGAAAAACTATTTATGTGTGTTGAAATATACCAAGCATGAGTTAATATCTTTAAAGACATGTTTTCTATGAGTTATGCTTTACATACTTTAAAGAGAAAGTCATTTTTATGACTAGTTTTACTTGAAACTCGATACCAAAGGACATTTAAGAAGGTATCCAAGCAGCTCAATACTGAAGGACAAGTTCTGAGAAGGTATATGAGCAAAGTGCCTAAGGTAGTACTTAGTATGACCACGTGCACGTAGGTAGTTAAAGTCGGAGATTGACCAAAAGGGTTCTTTTTTGACTAACAGTTGACATTGGGATTTAACCACAACAGGGTTATTCTCAACTAAGGAACAGTTTTAATGTTTTATGACAAAAACAACTTTATATGCTTTATGCTTGGAAAATGTTTATACTGCAGTACAAGGTTACTGTGGAAATTTATATTTCAATTTAATCTCTTGATTGAGACTTTTGCATGAGAATCAATTTTCTTTCTTCAGTCACTCACTGAGCTAGCAAGCTCACCCCATTTTCAAATGTTTTCCTTTCCCCCAGGTAGCGGTCAAATCCTCATGAGATAGCTCTGCATCTACTCTGCCACTAATGGACAAAGATATTGTAACCCATTTGTTAGGTGGTTGTTGTAAATATTGTACACATGTTACAGTTGTTCATTTAGAGACTAAGGTTTAGGCATCAGGACTTATGTAACTAGTAATGTAATCTCTCTAAATATGTTGTGTGTTTAAACTTAATGTATTTGGCCTAAGAGGCATCCACTGTGTATGAGTTGCATGTTGGTATCAGAGTTATTTTCCACTAGAGTTATTAGGCATTAAGTGTCAACAAAAGGGTTGTTAACTACTATAGTCATGTCCTCTCCTAGGCTCAGAGAGTAGTCTGGGACGGAGTGTGACATGTTTTTATATGAATAGTTAATTTAACAATTATTTATGATGAATAGTGTTTTTGACATTTAAAAATAATTATTATCGGACCTCAACAACATATGGGATTGAACATGCAAATCTTAAAGTTTTGATCGATGATATGTATTTTATGTTTTAATTATGTCACTTTGAATCCAACTCTATTTAGTTTACTCTTTATTAGAATTAAGTTTGAATGTATGAAATTATGTTAAATTATTTCTATGGAGATATTATGATGCATAGTTTTAAGAAATTATACATAATAATGAAACTGAATACAACAATGCTCAAGACCATAATTATTTGTTGTTACAAATGTCTTGAAATGTTATATTTTGTTTGAAGTAAATTAGTTTGTTGATGTCGATGGTTACTATAAAATCAACAAGTATAGAATACAAAAAACGTAATAGAATAGAGAAGATCAACGCACAGATTTACATGTTTCACAATAGTGTGTTAGCTACATCCAGAAAGTAGAGGGCAATTTTATTAGAGTGAGTGTTACAGAATACAAAATGATGACGACTCTAGGGTCAGATAGTTGATATAGTACAGTTCTCTAAACTCTAAGGTCAAAATCGTAAATAAACCATAAATAATTAAATATGCCAAATAATGTCAAATATTTAGCCTCGAGCTACATCGTTTGAAGCGCCAGATAACAGATTCAACACATCCCAACCATGAATATATTTGCAAAATTTTTAAACAAATCAATCTAACACAAATTTTGGAGTATTGAAACTTGTTTCCTTAAATTCTTAAATGACAAAAAGTAGGTAGTTTTGAATGTTAATGCAAAACAACATTCGGTAGTTCATTTTTTTTATTTCTCCAATTTTTTGAAAATGACAACTTTGAATTATACCATTTTTTTTTAAACTTCGATCGCGATATATGTTCAAACATTGAAATCATAACTTAACATACTTCTTTCGATTTTGTTATGCCTAAATTTATAATAATTCTTACGATTTTGTTTTGAGTTTTTTTTAAGTACTTCAAAAAATTAGTATGTATAAAATATATTTTTTTAATAAAGTACTTGGAACGACATTTTGGGTTGGCTTTAAGTCAAAACTTTTGTTGAATTATTTAGAACTTTATCTATTGAGGACATAGATCAACTTCAAGTCTTATTTTTTATAACATATACGGTAAACTGTAGAAAGTAAAATCAATTTACCTCTAAACTTATATGTATATAAATATTAAAATCATAAACAAATAATCATGTGAATGTGACCCACAACATTTTATTAATGAATAAAGGAAAAAAGTTACATTTTAGTCTTTGTAGGTTTTCTTTTAACTTGCATGTATTTTGTCCCTTGAATTTTTAAATTCAACAATTTATGCTTGAGGATTGCATTTTGAAGCATTCTTAATCATTTCGTTAGTTTTTCTGTTAATTACTGAAGAAAGGATGATTCTATACCTATCTCCTTCTTTTTGTTTTTTTGGTATAGACCTACCATTAGTCATTTATAACCCTCTTTTTGTTGAGTTATATGTCCTAAAACTCGTAGTTTGTAAATAATAAACAAATATGAAATTTATTTAGACAAATGTTGTTAAATGAAAATGAATTGATTGTTTAATAACTCTAAATCCAACAAACTACGAACCTTTGAATATTGTAATGAATTCTTAGACTTTATGTGAATACGTAAGTTGGATCAAGTTCGAGTTAAATAAGGTAAACAGTCTATAGTACTTGAATTAGATTAGGTACCTATTTCTGAAAATACTATTGAATATGGTTCGCTTTATGATTGTTACAAATGTTGTAAAGTGTCATAAACGATGTGATCAATTCGCTCATGTAGAGACATGTGAGCGAGGGTTTTCTACACGATGAGATTATGTAACACTGACCCTGAAATAATCATTGTTACATATTAACACTGTTTATTGTTAACACTAATTAATTTCATTTATTGATGACCTAAATAAATTGATATTAATCATGAGCTGTCTATGAACTCTTGTTTATTCGGGATTGTCCTTTGATCTTCATAGGTGAGGGTAAGCTCAGCAACGCTGCTCAATATGACTTCTATTTAAAGGATATGACCGGGTAGATAACTGGAGACATAGTATTCACAACATAGAATTCACTCCTATTGATTTTAGGGATGGAATTCACTAACAGTTTAGTGCTATTCTTGAAGGAATTTACATTGATTTCAAACTTCCATTGAATTTTGATTGATGTTCTTAGTTTTTGTTAATAATTAATCAATCCATTTGGTTTTGGTTGGAGTTCTTGTTTTATCTTGTCGGTGTTTCATGATCTTGATTATTGATAACTGAGTGAATTTAAATCTAGTTTTTACATCATTAAGTTTAAATGTAATGGATCATTTTGTTGATTTAGTTTCAAGTTTCACTAATCATTTATGTATAAGTTTAAATTTTATTAATTATGATGTGATTTCAAGCTTAATTGATCATATTTTGGTAATATTCACATGTTGCTTTAATTGTACTATGTAATTTTTTGGTAAAGATTATTTTTTTGTATAAGAATATTATTATATTATTGTGTGTAATATTTTATAGTAGATTGGTCGAAGTAATATGTTACCAAAGTAGCCTCTGTAACATTCATTTCATTTGTGAGAAAACATTTAGAATATTTTAGACAAAAATTCTTAAAAGGAATGTAAAAATAATATTTTTTCATTAGCTTGTTAAATAAATTTAAACAATATACGGTAGAGTATGAACATTATCTTTATCTTCTTGAATATTTTTTGAGGTATGAACAAGGATACTTGTTACTTCATGTCCAGGTATCCTATATTGTCCATCATGTGGAGAGATGCAGTGATCAATTGGATACTTCCCTCTTGTATATTGATTAGCATCATCATGTAGTTCCATAGGAACTCTTTTATTGCACACAACATTGACATCATCTTTAAGATGACTAGGATTGATAGATCTAATTGCAGTTGCAATTTCAACAAAATTGATGCTTAACAAAAGGATACCAATAAAACAACTATGTTCTCTTTGGAGATAACCATTTTTTTATAATAACGCACGTCAATGTACAAAATAATTTGCTTCGAGCTACAATGGCTTGTTTTGACAAAAGACCTCAAATGTGAATATTTATATGGAGGTAATTCTTTTTTTGATGTCTTTTAATACGAGAGTTTAGTTTCAATTGCATCTTCGGAATTTGTTAAAAGTAAACAAATTATTGGGAAAATTGTTTGAAATGGGCGGCTAACATTCCAAAAAACACATATTTTTCTAACTATTTTATATCTACATATCATATTTTTGTCATTAAAGTTGTCCCACTGTCTACAGTTTGCACATTAAGAACCTTATTTCCCTCATCTCCAATCCTAACAATTTAAACTTATCATGATTAAAAATGAAAATTGCATTGTCAAAATCATATATTGAATTAGATCTACGTAGCTTTTAGTTTGTAAGCTCTAATATTATACAGATTTACATGTTTCACTAATAATATGTTAGCTACATACAGAAAGTAGAGGGTAACTTTATTAGAGTGAGTGTTACAGAATACAAAATGATGGCGACTCCAGGGTTAGAGAGTTTATATAGTGCAGTTATCTAAATGCTAGGGTTATAATCATAAATAAACCATAAATAATTAAGTATGTCAAATAATGTCAAATAGTGAGCCCTAGAACTACATCGTTTGAAGCGCCAAATAATAGATTCAAGACATTCTCACAATGAATATATTTTGAAAGGTTTTAAACAAATCAATCTAACACAAATTTTGAAGTGTTGAAACTTGTTTCCTTAAATTCTTAAATAACAAAAAGTAGATAGTATTGTTCGGTAGCTCAGCTTTTTTATTTCTCCATTTTTTTTTAAATGACTACTTTGAATTATACAACTTTTTTTTTTAAACTTCGATCACGAAATATGTATAAACTGTGAAATCATAGCATAACTTACCTTTTTCGATTTTTTACTATGCCTAAATTTATAAGAATTTTTACGATTGTGTTTGGCATTGTTTTTTATAAGTACTTCAAAAAAAATTAGTATGTATAAAATAATTTTTTTAATCAAGTACTTGGAAAGAGATTTCAGGTTGGCTTTAAATCAAAACTTTTTTTCGGATTATTTATAACTTTAACTATTGAGGACACAAATCAACTTCAAATCTTATTTTTTATAACATATAAGGTAAATCGTAGAAAGAAAATCAATTTAGCTCTAAACTTATATGATTATATAAATATTAAAATCTTAAACAAATAATCATGTGAATGTAAACCACAACCTTTTATTAATGAATCAAGGAGAAGTTACATTTTCGTCCTTATAGTTTGTTTAAGTTGCATGTATTTGGTCCCTTGAATTTTTTAATTCAACAATTTATGCCCGAGGTTTGCATTTTGCAGCATTCTTAATTATGTCATTAGTTTTTCTTTTAATTATTGAAGAAAGGATTATATGATACCTATCTCCTTCTTCTTTTTTTTTTATTTTTTTTTTTTTTTTTTTTTTTTTGTATAGAGCTATCATTAGTGACTTATAACCACCTTTTTGTTGGGTTATATGTCCTAAAACTTAGATAAATGCTGTTAAATGAAAATAGATTGATTGTTTAATAACTCTAAATCCAATAAATTACGAACCCCTGGCTATTGTAATAAATACTTGGACTTTATGTGAAGACGTAAATTTGATCAAGTTCGAGTAAACTAACCTAAACAATCTATAGTACATGAATTAGGTTGGGTACCTATTTCTAGAGATACTATTGAATATGGTTTGTTTTATGATTGTTACAAATGTTATAAAGTGTCATAAATGATGTGATCAATTCGTTCATGTAGAGATATTTTTGCGGGGGTTTTCTACACGATGAGATTGTGTAAGACTTACAACGAAATAATTATTGTTATGTATTAACATCGTTTACTGTTAACACTGATTATGTGAAACCCAGATCTCGATTTTCCTACTTAACCAGGTAATTAAGGGAATTAACTAAGTGTAAGTTGAATCCTATATTAAAAAGAAGGAAAATTTCTAAGTGTGTTAATAGATTTTCCTTGAGTAGCTTTGAATTAAGCATTAACTAGAGAAAATTTGGCTAAGTGTAAAGTCAAAAGAAACCATGTGTGTCGTGTTAGGAAACATTAAAAGCATGAGATGAGGCTGAATTAGTAAAAGAGCTTAAGCATTGAAGTCGAGGGCAACCATGCGTTTATGAGGTTGGATGCATGTTGGCCAAGAAGTTGGCAAGAGGCATTGCCAAGAGCTGCTCATGCATTGAGGCTGTGTGAGCAAGAGCAGAAAGAGCGAGATAATGAGCGTAAGGCACTGGGTGAACGATCATACAGCTATGGGCAGCGCTGAGAAATGTGGTAGACGATTGTGTAGCTGTAGGCGGTGGTGAACGATGTGAAGTGATGCGCTAGACGATGGAGCTACGGGATAGGCGATAAGCACTATATGATTAGTGTAAGCGCTAGACGATAAGCTTAGAAGCTGGACGATAGTACTATACAATAGCGCTAAGCGATGAGCGAGTGCTAGACGATAAACTTGGACGCTCGGCGATGCGTTAGGCACGGATGTTGGGCGATAGACTACACGATGAGCGTGACCACTACATGATAGGTAGAATGTGAACGATGGGCATTGTGCGATAGACGCAGATGTTGGACGATGGTGTTACATGATGGGCATGATGCGTTAGACGATAAGGTGTTAGTGCTACGATGGAACTAAACGAGCGCAGGAGCTATGCAATAGGCTATGTGCTATGGGATGATCGTCAGCGAGATCGTTGAGAGAAAGATCATTGAGAGCGAGATCGCTGAGAGCGAAATCATTGAGAGTGAGAGTTTACTAAATGATTGAGCTACATAATGGGGCATTGGTGCTATGCGATGGATGCAGGCACTAGACGATTACAACGAGAGACAATGAGAGGATTGAATGTTATGCAACAGCGAGAGATTTATTGGATGATGGAGCTAAGCGATGATGTGTAGGAGTTGCACGATGGACTAATGATAACGGGTAGAAATGCACGTTATTACAGTGCTAAGTTATTAAACGATGAAGGTTTGCATTGATAAAATATGTTAGATTGTGTCCAAAAGGCATTAAGTTCATGACATTGCGGTCGCATGCATTCATCGCATAAAAACAGTTAACTTTTGTATTTTTGTGCAGAATATGCGTTGACACAAAGCGTGAAATGCAATCACAAGAAAGCAACGGTTGAGCGCAGCGTTACCGCAAGGCTTTGCGGTGATTTCTGCTTGCAAACATCTGCTCAAGAAAGATTGCCACATAGAGCCAGCGTAACTTGGTGGGCGCATCTGGGTGAAAAGAATAATTAATCACGATAGAACAGAAAGCTGATGACGGTCGAGTTTGAATTAAGTTGACAAGCTGTTAACGATAGCAAGTACATTAAGCTTTTCAGTGACAAATATTCGGCGCATCAGTCAGAGAATTAAAGTCATCCCATATGTGCAATAATAAGAGAGAAGCTGCCTTTCACCCTGAAGCTCTATAAATACTGAAGGCAACCGTCAGCAAAGGAGTTCAGATAGTTCGGATAGTACAGATACTTAGATAATTTTCCCCATAGTTAGAATAGTCTTGTTTCTAGTTTTTCTTCTATTTTAAGGCAGAAGCGAGATTGTGCCCTTAGATCATTCTGGTGAACTTAGGAGAGTGTAGGAAGCTTCAAGATCAGAGAGAGGGTCAGGTCTTGCAGAAGCAGGAATATCTTTTGAACATAATAGAGTTGACAGTGTAAAAGCCTTTTGAAGCAAGGGATTACTACCAGGCTCTCTATCCTTATCTTCCATTGTCATTTGGTACTTAAACTCATCTATAGAAATGGAATTTACTTCTTTATATCTGTTCACTCTCTTTTTATTACGCATGAGTAGCTAAATCTGTCGAATGGGTTGAGAAGAACTTAGCTAGCTTAATTAGGTATCTTCATTCTATGTGATTATCTTGTATTATGTATGCATCATTCATCCATTAGAGATACCTGGGAGGGTAGTCTAACGACAGGATCTAGGCTTGGAAAAGTCAGGTTAGAATCTAGGCTTGGGAGAGTCAGATTAGAATGCATAATCAAGAGATAGAAGCTTAGGAATACACATTGTTTGTTATTAACGCATCGCATGCATCCTAGAGATAGGATATGATTGTGTGCAGTCACCTTGTCTTTGTGTGCATCTTGCATCATCACAAAGGAAAAGAGTAGAGACTTAGGAATAAGCTCTACAGACATTGTTGCATTCAACACATGCGTCCTAGAACGAGGAGCACTGCATTTGCATTGGAAAATGATCTGTTGTCGCATGAGTGTAGCATGATCGCATAGTTTAATGCATTCCCGGGAAATGCTAGCGAAAGACCTTCTCAACCCGTTCCTCCGCATCTCAGTGTATCTGCCACATAATCAATCTTTTCTGAAATCCGCCGCATACATTTATTTTATACCACAAACAACAATCCAAAACAACTATTTTATTTATTTGGTTACCGCAAAGTTTTCTTGAAAATTACCACCGCATACCATTTTCCCTAGTCCCTTAGTTTGACCCTAGACTTACCAGGAAACTCAGTGGAATTTATATTTGGATTCCATCGAGAAAACTTGTTGCTCAACGCATTTCCATCACCGCATCTCATTCCATAATTTCATCACATAAAATAACGCATCAACTAAAAGATGGAGTGGTGCCGAGGCTTGCGTTACGCAAGGCTGAGTTCACTCGGACAATTGGCTAACTGAGAAGTTGTTAGACTTGAGTTAGTAGAAGCTGGACGAATAAAGTTTCATGCAAAGGAAGTCTTATGCATGAGAAAGACAACTCAAGGAGGTGAGTGGCATTTGAAAATGGGGTGAGCTTGCTAGCCTAGTGAGTGACTTAAGAAAGAAAACTTATTCTCATGCAAAAGTCTAAGTAAAGAGATTAAACTGAAATATAAATTTCTACAGTAACCTTGTACTGCAATATAAACATTTTCAAAGCATAAAGCATATAAAGCTGTTTTCAACATAAAACATTAAATTGTTCCTTAGTTGAGAATAACCCTGTTGTGGTTAAATCCCAATGTCAACTGCTAGTCAAGAAAGAGCCCTTTTGCTCAATCTCTGACTTTAACTACCTACGTGCACGTGGCCATAACTAAGTACCGTCATACCTTAAGTACTTTTGCTCAGATACCTTCTCAAATGTCCCTCAGTATCGATTTTCAAGTAAGACTAGTCATACAATGACTTTCTCTTTAAAGCATGTAAAGCATAACGCATAGAAAACATGTCTTTAAAGATAACAATGCATGCTTTGTGTAATTAAACACACATAAATAGTTTTTCAATAAACTTTCATATATGGCATGCGTTTAAAACATAACTCACGGTTTGCTTGGAAATTACTTTGTAAACTAACTAGCATGAGAATAATCTTTATTTAAAACATGTTTTCTTTAAAACATTGTAAATATTTAGTCACTCACAACTTCTAGAACTATTCCTCAAAGGTTGATATGCCTATGGACACAAAAGCATATATTAGCTACTAGCATAAGTCTCCCTTTTGAGACTAACCCTTAAGTAAGTTGCGTTTAGCCTTCCCTTTTGAAGACTTTCACTCAATGCACCTTGTTATATACCTTAATACGTAGGATTTTCTTTGAGATTTGGCTCATGCAAAGCTTCCAACCGTTCTTCACAAACGCAATACCACTTATGCAACTAACACTTTTCTCTCAAGGTGTTCTTACAGCTGTATATGGTCATCCTCAAGGCTGCTTATGCATCCAAGACTCCACTAAAAACTCTCTTCGGCCTACACAACAGGTCCAACGCATGAAAAAGCTTAGCCCTTGGTCTATCCAAGCGTTTTCTTCAAGCTGTTAGCTTACTCAACTCAAGCAGTTGCCTGTTTGTTCATAAAATTATAGATTTATCTTACGAAATTAATAACTCGAATTCTAGAGCTCATCTCAAGAAAATTCCTTCTACAAACTTGTTACGAATGGTCTCAGGAATCTAAAACTTAAGCTTCAGACATCTTGTGGTCTATCCTAGAGACTCAATTCTTTATCGATTACCCAGATTCATCCGAGAATAGAACATCTAGTCCTTTTTCTCCTTCTCCGGCCTTAATCCAATGAGGAATTCTTCTGACAGTGTCACCTCTAAAAGTACTCTCAAAGCTTTCCAAAGACACCAAGAACTCTAAATTTGCACAGAGGAATTGATCAAACCGATCTTTTGAACTTTGACCTCCTCTTTTTATACTGTTTTCCACCACTTCTCATTAAAGTATAGCGTGACATTTCATTTTTCATGGAGTTAAATCCGGTTCTAAGAACATCTGGTGTTTTTAATCGGTAATTAATGTCGATCAATATAAGTTCAATCGTTTATCTCACTGCCACATCGTTTAGCTTACCATTTAGTGACCTCACTCTAATGCTTGTCACCCGACAATCTCGTGCATCGCATAGCACATTGGAGCCCATTGTCTAACGCAACACGAGTATCGTCTAGTACCCACGCCCATCGCGTAACGCCATCACCCAACATCATTTTCTAACACTAATGTCGATCGTGTAGTGCCAACATCCCATCGCTTAATGCTATCGTCTAACGCATAGTGCTACTGTTTAGTGCGACTCTTCGCATCATCTAGCGCCGCACTTTGATGCACAATCGCCTACCACATCGCTGAGTTCCGCGCATTTGCTACACGATCGCCTACCGCATTGTTTAGCTCAGCACATTGCTACACGATCATCCAGCGCCCACTCATTACTACGAGATCGCCTACCTCATCGTGTAGCATTGCTCACTGCTACACGATCACCCAGCATGCACAACTCCAATGCCCACCGCCCATGATTGCGCACACTTGAGGTTGCCACATGCTTTGCTAGCCTCAACTTTGGTTGCTGCATGCTTTCTTACGCATAGCTTTTCTTTTTGCCACACTTTGGCTTACTTCAACACCCAAATAACCTCTCAAATAAGCAAGGTCAATGTATGGCATGACACTTAGCCAATTTTCTAGCCTCCAACGCATGGGTTATACTTAGCTAATTTTTCAAGCTTTACCCAAGAGTTAAGTTTTCAAATTCAATATTATCTTCAAACTTTTCACCCTTTTCTCTACAATTACACATTAATTCTCACATTAACCTACTCACCACATGTAAGATCCTAACACTATATCTAAAGTGGGAAGTTAAATAGAAAAATCCTAAGTAAGGATATTGGAGCAAAGGGTGGAAAACATTAAAATTATCCAAAAAGGTGACCAAAAGTCCAAACGCCTATGAAGGGCTTAAACATGTTGAACGCAAGAGTGCATGGAGGATGGAAGCAAGAAGACTTGAAAAATGGCTAAGGGTTTGCATATAACCAACGCAAGGGCATACATGAGCCATGCAAACATGGGCAGAAAGCATGCGTCGAATGAGCATGCTAGGCTTACAGGCCATGGAAGCCAAACGCACAGGCCATGCGCCAAGCGCGTAGCCCATGTGTCAAGGTCAAGCGCACAGGTCGTGCATTAAGCGTGCAGCCCACGCGTCGATGGTGTATGCGGAGCGCCCTGCTTATGCGTCAAACGGGCAAGTGGGCAAGCCATCCTATGCGTCAAACACTGACGAGTCTGTCGAGTAGCCATGCATCAATTCCTTATGCCAAGCACACGCCCACGCGGTCGAGCATGCCTATGCGCCCAAGCGCGCAAGTGCCTAGGCTAGGCAGCACGCCCATGCGTCGATGGTAAACACTGTGCATCCATGCTTAGTAGGCTGAGCAAGCACACCTAGCAACCCATGCATCAAAGGTGAGCGGCCACCCTATGCGTTGGTGATGGCCGACTCATGCGATGGCTATGTAGGACTTTGATGAAGGAAGGGTGAGTTACTATGCGTTAAGGATAAAAGGTAAGGCTAATTGATGGAAAACTTCAAGGGAAGATGCCAATGGTATACGAACATAAGTCTTAAACAATTTAAGCAGAGAAATATGTTAAGTATTTAAGTGATTTAAATGGCAAAAGAAGGATCACATAAAGTTCTAGCAGGAGGTGGGTGAAGAAGATTTCATGCAAAAAAGGAGATTTTGGTTGGCAAGCTAAGATAAGAACAACTCAAGGTTAGGCTGAGTAGATTAAGTGTTGGCAGCTCCAAAATGAGACAAATGGGAGTTGAGTTGTCACAAGGGGGTGAGTTTGGAATGGCTATAAATAGGGGGTTGGGCAAGAGGAATTTATTCACACCATCACCTAAATCTTATGTTGAGAGCATATTTAGATGGTTACGTTTGAGTTATTAGGCTGTCAAGTAGATTGGAGATCAAAAGAAACAAAGTTTGCATTGGTGAGGCATTGAGTCAGCCGGATACACAGCCAGCGCACACCTTGCGTGCACGCCTTGCAGCACTGCATCAGTCTGTGCGCCTCGCTCAACGCATCCCGCACGCTAGCCCAGCGCAGCTGCCCCCCCTCCCGATGCGACGCAACGCACGCCCAATGCGTCAGCCCCCTGTGCGGCACAACACACCAACCCTGCCTACTGCCCAATGCCTAGCTGCCTACCACGGTCCAAATAACCTCGAAAGAGAATAATTTTGGGATTTTGGCTAATTTCGAGTAGGGTAAGCTGGTATTTTCATTATATAATGGTATTTTGGATATTTTGACATTATTTATTGATATAACAATTATTAATTGAGAAATTTTCATTGATATGGAGGAATTCTCAGGAAGGTATTCTCAAGGTGAGTTTAGTGGAAAAACTCGCTTGCAGTGAGTGTTTACTTAGTTTTATGCGTTGATATGTGGATAAATGCATATGTAAGTGCAAAATTCATGCTTATGATGTTATGTTGTTTGCCATGATATTGTTTGTGAAATTTCTATGGGAACTGAGATTATACTCGGACTACATAAGTCGATGTGCACATTGGTAGGAAAAGTGAGTTATAGGAAAGTTTCCATAGAAAGTGGTTATGATTGATAATATGTCCATGATATGAACATGCCACGTATAGCATGGAACTGAAGGGTGATGATTGAATGAAATTACATATGATCATGCATAAATTATACTAAATTTGTGATTTTGTGATTGACTTCCCAAAAATATGTTTTGCAAGGTGATTATTATTTTAAAAGCACCACTCACTGGGCTTAATAGCTCACACTCTTCCAAATGTGAGCAAAGCGGAGCGTTCAGGAAGAAGTCTACAAACCACCAAAACACCAGGACTTGGTAAATTCTCAAGGCACGGCTCGGATCATGTAATAAAGAATATAGGAAATTGAACTATGTGTATGATATTTTTTATAAATTATTGTAAACATGTTAAAGTCTTAATAGATAAGAGGGGAAATGTTAAATTGAAATATTATCTTGGAATACTACTGGTGTACCCTCATGCTCCCTTCCAAGTCTTGGGGGCTAAGGCTAGGGAGGGGGTGTGACACCACACTAGTCTCAGTAGGGAACATACACAAGTAGAGAAATTAGGGCTTAGGATTCACATTTACTTGTCTATTAAGTAGGGAACATACACAAGTAGAGAAATTAGTCCTCGAAATTTCGCTACAAGTCTGTCAATTAAACAACTGTGGATACTTGTTTCTCATTTGCTCTTCAGCTTCCCATGTAGTTACTTCAATTCTATGGTTTTTCCATAGTACCTTTACCAATGGTATTGTCTTATTCCTTAAGACTTGTTCTTTTCTATCAAGAATCTTCACTGGTTCCTCTTCGTAAGATAAATTCTCTTTCAACTGCATTGATTGCTCAAGCAACACATGGGTAGGATCTGACACATACTTTCTTAGCATTGCCACATGAAACACATCACTGATACGAGATAACTTCTGAGGTAATTCCAACCTGTAAGCCTTTGGGCCAGCTCTTTCTATTATCTCATACGATCCAATATATCTCGGGCTTAACTCCCCTTTCCTACCAAATTTGAGTATTCCTTTCCATGGAGACAACTTAAGAAATACTTTATCACCAAGTTCAAATTCCAATTCTCTTATCCGCATGTCGACAAAACTCTTTTTCCTGTCTCGAGCTGTTTTAAGATTTTCTCTTATAATCTTAACATTGTTTGACGTCTGTTGAACAAGTTCTGGGCCTAATAATTTCCTTTCACCAACTTCATTCCAACATATCAGAGTTCTACATGGTCTTCTATCTAAGGCCTCATATGGTGCCATTTCGATACTCGAATGGTAATTGTTGTTATACATAAATTCGATCAACGATAAATGCGTATCCCAACTGCCCTTGAACTACAATACACATGCCCTCAGCATGTCCTCTAGTTTCTAAATCGTCCACTCAGACTGACCATCCGTCTGTGGATGAAAAGTTGTACTAAAATATAGCTTGGTACCCATAGCTTTCTGTTAGTTAGGCCAAAACATCGATGTAAACCTGGACTCTTAGTCTGATACAATCGTAACTGTTGCCCCAAACTGACTCAAATCCAGTCAATATACAGCTTAGCTAACTTGTCTAGGGTAAAAGTAACTTTAACAGGTAAAAACTTGGTTATCTTTGTCAATCTATCTACAATTACCGATATACCATCATAGCCCGCTGGTGTCTTAGGTAAACCAAGTAGGAAATCCATCATAACATGCTCCCATTTCTCATTATGGTACTGGGAGTGGATTAAGCAATCCTATTGGCCTCTGTTGTTCAGGCTTAACTTGCTGACACACTAAACATCTGTCAACATACTCTACTATTTCTCTTTTCATACTAGGCCACCAGTACGACTTCTTTAATGTCCTATACATCTTTGTACAATCTGGTGCATAGCATAAGTCGAACTATGTGCCTCCTCCAGAACAGCCCGTTTAAGTGTTAAGGTATTAAGTACACATACCCTACCTTTTTTCAGTAGCACTCTTTCTACTCTTAACTGGTAGTCCGTTCTCAGACCTTTACTTACTTCTTCAGTTAACTTCTGAAGATCAGAATCTCTTAACTGTTCACGTAGAATGTCATCTACGAGAGTAGGACGTACTTGAAATGAAGCTATCAAACCTCTTGTCTGACCAACTGATAATGCTTCTTTAGCACTATACAACTCATGTATCAGTACACCTTTTACTGAACAGATAACAGCTCTGGCTGATCTGGTCTTTCGATCTAGAGCATTAGCCACCATATTCACTTTACCTGGGTGGTAATCAATTATTCAGTCATAATCTTTTATCAACTCAATCCATCTTTTCTGTCTCAAGTTTAGCTCTTTCTGATCAAAGATATATTTTAGACTCTTATGATCAGTGAATATATAACAAAGTTCACCAAACAAGTAATGTCTCCAAAACTTTAGAGACAACATAATTGTTGCTAACTCTAAATCGTGCGTAGGGTAGTTACATTCATGCTTCTTTAACTGACGAGAAGCATAGGCACCTTTCCTTCCTGTATTAGCACACATCCTAATCCTTGTCGGGATGCATCACCATATACCTCAAACTCTTTACTTGGTGTAGGTAAAGGTAACACTAGTGCTGACACTAATCTCTGTTTCAACTCTTGGAAACTATACTCGCACTCTGGCGACCACTCAAACTTCGCATCTTTTCTTGTCAGGTTTGTCAATGGTAGAGCTATCTTAGAAAAGCCTTCCACGAATCTCCTGTAATAACCTGCTAAACCCAAGAAATTGCGTACCTCTGTTACAGTCATGGGTCATTCCCAGTTAGCTATCACTTCTATCTTTTGGGAATCTACACTAAGTCGGTTAAGGAGGTTAGGGACTGCAACTAAATTTACTTTCAATTCTGTTGGGAAGTTGAGCATTTAAAAGAAGAAAGAAATAGAAAGGAAGAGGAGGCTTTTGAATATCTAGAGTGAGGGAGGTGAGCACTCGAGAGTGGGAGTTCAGAAGTCTCTATCGTGTAGAATCAGTTGTAGTGTACCGCTCATCGTCTACCTCTTCTACTAAGCGATCGAGTAGCAGAACCCAACGATTGTGTAGCATTTGGTAGGGGATCATGTTGTATTTGGTAAGCGATCGTGTAATATCTTGTAAGCAATTGTGTAGTATCTAGTAAGCGATCGTGGAGTGTTTTGTAAGCGATTGTGTAGAGATTGTAAGCGATCGTATAGAGTTTGTAAATAATCGTTTAGAGTTGGATAAGCGATCGTCTAGTCTTTATTTGACTCATATCGTTTAATGAAGAATTCGTTCATCGTTTAGTTGTTATTTCAGATGATTGTGCCAACTCGTTACAATAATAAAGTCTTTTTAAAGATTAGTGTTCTAATAAAAATCAATTTAACTATAAACTTATAGGGTTATATAAATTAGAAAATCTTAAACAAATAATCATGTGAATGTAAACCACAACCTTTTATTAATGAATCAAGGAGAAAAGTTACATTTTTGTCCTTGTAGTTTTGTTTAAGTTGCATGTATTTGGTCCCTTGAATTTTTGAATTCAACAATTTATGTATGAGGTTTGCATTTTGCAGCAATCTTAATTATTTCATTAGTTTTTTCTTTTAATTACTAAAGAAAGGATTATGAGATACCTATCCCTTTCTTGTTTTTTTTTGTTTTTTGTTTTTTTGTTTTTTGTATAGACCTATCATTAGTGATTTATAATCACCTTTTTGTTGGGTTATATGTCCTAAAACTCGTAGTTTGTAAAAAATAAACAAATATAAAATTTATTCAGAAAAATGTTGTTAAATGAAAATGAATTGATTGTTTAATAACTCTAAGTCAAGTAAAGTATGAACCCTTGTCTATTCTAATGAATACTTGGACTTTATGTGAAGACGTAAACTTGATCAAGTTCGAGTAAAATAACCTAAACATTCTATAGTACATGGATTAGGTTGGGTACCTATTTCTAGAGATAAGTGAGATATGTGAGTGAGGGTTTTCTACACCACGTGATTGTGTAAGACTGACCACAAAATAATCAATTTATTCATGTAGAGATATGTGAGTGAGGGTTTTCTACATGACGTGATTGTGTAAGACTGACCACAAAATAATCGCTGTTACATATTAACACTGTTTATTGTTAACACTTATTAATTTCATTTCTTGATTACCTAGATAACTTAATATGAATCTTGAGCTATCTACGAACTCTTGTTTATTCGGGGTTGTCCCTTGATCTGCATAGGTGAGGGCAGGCTCAGCAGCGCTACTCAATATGCCTCCCATTTGAAGGATAAGACCGAGTAGATAGCTGGGGACATAGAATTTATAAGATAGAATTCACTCCTATTGATTTTAGGGATGAAACTCATTACCAATTTAGGGCAATTCTTGGAGGAATTTTCATTGATTTCAAACTTTCGTTGAATTTTGATTGATGTTCTTAGATTTTGTTAATAATGAATCAATCCATTTGGTTTTGCCCGGAGTTCTTGTTTTATCTTGTCGGCGTTTCTTGATCTTGATTATTGATAACTGAGTGAATTTAAATCTAGTTTTTAGATCAATAAGTTTAAATGTAATTAATCATTTTGTTGATTTAGTTTCAAGTTTCAATAATCATTTATGTATAAATTTAAATTCTATTAATTTTGATGTGATTTCAAGCTTAATTGATCATATTTTGGTTTTAAGCTAAATTAGGTCGATTATTTTATGGACTTGAGTTTAAATTTTCATCGATCATATTTTTTGTAATTCATATGTTGCTTTAATTGTACTATGTAATTTTTTATAAAAATTATTTGGTGTTCTGTTCCCATTATTTTGTTGTATAATAATATTATTATATTATTTTGTCTTATATTTTAGAGTGGATTGGTCGAACTAATATGTTACAAAAGTAGCATTTATAACATTCATTTCATTTGTGAGAAAACATTAAGAATATTTTAGACAAAAATTCCTAAAAGGAATGTAAAAAATAATATTTTTCATTAACAGTGATCAATTGGATACTTCCCTTTTCCATATTGATTAGCATCATCATGTAGTTCTATAGGAACTCCTTTATTGCATACAACATTGGCATCATCTTTAAGATGACCAGGATTGATAGATCTAATTGCAGTTGCTATTTCAACA
>NC_143482.1:34691090-34730112 GCF_027475165.1 Benincasa hispida
TACTAGGGACATTGTTCCTTTCCATTGGATCCTGGGGCTTCTGAGTTGATGGGCAACGTTCTTGGTGCTCTATTTCTCAGCTTAAATGCCAGCTGGCTCACTTGGATCTCCAAGTTTCTAATTGAGGATGCCTGCGTTTGCATTACTGCGTCATTTTTTTCCATATATTGTTTAAGCAGGGCCTCCAATGAGCTTCCAGAGGTGTTTGATGATGAAGAGGTTATGCGATTGCCTTGGTTACCCCTGGTTCGAGTTATGGTGAAAAGGAGGATTTCCTCGACTGCCACTCTGATGGTTGATTAGCCCCACTTGGTTAGGATTGCCTCCCCATCCGAAGTTAGGATGGCTTCTCTAGCTAGGATTGTAGGTGTTGCTGAAGAGGTTGTTTTGGATGGCGCATACTTGCTGAAGATTCGATGGGCACATTTCTGCTACATGAGCCCCTCCACAATTAACGCAACTTATTGCGGCCACTTAAGCCGGTGCAACGGGTTGTGCTGATTGTTAGGATATGGCTCCTTGATTGATTGCCATCGATTGAAGGATGAAGGTCACTGCGGCCATCTGAGCAGTCAACGTGGTCATTGTCTCCATAGGGACAATGGCAGTTTCATTCTTTCTTCGTTTGGTGCCTCGGCCTCCATAGCCATCATCAATCTAATCATCCATGTTCCGCGATATGCGGTTAAGGACGACTTTAGCCTCAGTATACATTTTGTCCATAAAACCTCCTGCCGTGGAGGCGTCAGCAATAGCCTGCGTCGATCTATTAAGGTCGTTATAAAAGGTCTCCATCAACACGCAATCGGGTATCCCGATATCCGGGCAGTTTTTCACCAATATTCTAAATCGCACCCAGGCGGTGCTCAGGGTCTCATTCTCCATTTGCTCGAATTTTAGCACGTCCTTCTGTCGCCTTGCATTGATGGTCGGTGGGAAGAACTTCTTTATGAATCGCTCCACCAGTTGATCCCATGATGTGATCTCGTTCGGCTCTAGTGAGTGAGCCCACCTCTTGGCTTCGTCCCTCAAGGTGTAAGGGAACAGATATAGTCTAATACTCTCTGGGGTTACGCCAGGTAGTGAGACGTTGTCGCACATTTCGACAAAGCTGCTCAAGTGGGCATGCAGGTCTTCACTTTGCAGACCCCCAAATTGCCCTACATTTTGGATCATTTGTAGCATGATCGGCTTTATTTCGAACCTTGCGTTCTCCTCAATAGTAGGCCTCGAAATCCCAGGCAAAAAATCATACAGGTTGGGTGCCACATAATTCCTCATGGGGATGTTGCGATCAGTAGCCAGGAAAACAAGATCCTGCGCTGGCCTAACAGCCTCTTGATTTACTACAGGAACCACATTGTCGTTATTATCTACCATACTTGCTGCTTTCTTTCACCTTATCCGATTCTGACGTGCCCATGTGCGAAAGGTACGCTCGATCTCAAGGTCAGCTTCGAATTCTGGTTCAGAACCAGTACTCATAAACCGTCAAGCTGCTCTCCGCATTGAATAGCCAGTACAACGAGATCTGTTCTGCAAATACCACAAACACACTCAAATAATAAACCGTTAACCAGTCCCCAGCAACGGCGCCATAGACTTGACAATCGCAAAATTTGTATAATGCAATGCATGTCCATGCCATAAACTTGTGAATGCAAAATTTGTTCTTATGTGTCATAAACTTGTAACGACATAGATTTTATGCGAAGATATGTGATACTACTACAAAATATGTGTTATTAACAAATGTTCTTGTAGTATGCTATACGTTGGCACAAGTTTCCTTGCGTTGAAACCAAGTATAATTCCACCGCGAGTTTGTCGGTGTGATCCGAGGTCGAACACAGGGACTGTTTTAGGTTATTGCGTTATGCTTGCGATACATACGACCAAGGTTTTTTTTTTTCAAATTAATAAAGTTCTTGTGTACAGGAAATTAAACATACGATAATGTAAAGTAAAGCAGTAAAAATGCAATAATAACATAAATTGCGATAAAGTAAATCTAAGCTAAGAGGATACAAGAGACAGGATTCATGATACAAGATACTGAGGTCAAGGCTGGCTGTGAAGATTATGCAAAGATCGTATAATGTGGTGACAAGTCTTATGTACGAAGCAGAAATAGAAAAGATAACTAATATAAACAACGCAAGTTCTTTAATTGCGTTAAAGATATAAGTACTGTTCTGCTTTTCCCTTGGCGTACACCTCTCGGTGATCGGCCACGTTCCCACATCTCTGTGGTGAAACAGGGATGAACGTAATGAACGCAAGGTAGCTTCCATCTCTGGAAGTACTACTCTCTTTAGTTAATGCATTCTTCTAACCTTCTCTCGACAGATCAGAATGACATCTTCACTTCTGCTCTCACAGATGAAGATGTCGTCTAGCATGCCTTAGCTAAACGCATTTATCTCTTTAGCACAAATTAAGTTACTCATTTAATCCATATTAATTACCAAGGTATTAAGAAAACTCCATGGAGAAATCGATTAATGGAGGAACGAAAATAGACAGAAAAGTGGTAGTGAAAGTGATTGAGACATTCAATAAAACTATTTAGCGTTTGATACATGATTTGTGAATGAAGAGATTTAGAAGATTAAATACACTTGATGAAATAGAGTTAGAAACAAATACAAATAAGCGCCAATGTCTTAGTGCCGATCTGGATGGAGATTTGCTTGCCAGCGTGGATGAAGTGAACGAATGGATGAGCTTCCCTCTCAGGCTTGCTTAACCAGTAGCAGGGATCTAAGCATAGAGCTTCACGGCGGGGATCTAGTAGATTCACACTGAGACTCACCTCTCGGCCTTGTCTCTTCTCTTCCTAAATTTCTTCCGATCAGTACTTTGCTCAGCCTTTTCTCTCAATAATCCAACAGCAATTAGCCCTCGTATCAATTATACCCGTATCCAGTATATCTTATCTAAATTCTATGGGGGTATTTATAGGTGAAAAGCTTTGACTCTTGGCTTGTGGACCCTACTTCTTGTTATGGAAATTCCGAAGATGGGGGAAAATATTCCTTCTGTTATCAATCAGACTATCAAATCTGTACAATCGTTAGTCGTACACGTGTCACAATCCTCCGCATTTGCGTTGCTCAGCTGCATCTTTCGATCGGTTGCTCGCATGTGGTGTTGTTTTTATTACCGCATGCGGTTGAAATTCAGCTCTGGATCGACTGTCGCATTGCACCATCATTGCATTAATCATCTCTTCATTGTTGATTGATGGGTGCAAGGTAACAGAGATGTATTGTTCAATTTCTCGTTGAGCCTTGATCCCAAGCAGTGACTTGGTTTCCTTCAAAATAGAGTAAAAATATCCTCTTCTACCATCTTGACGATGTGAGTGGGTGTAATTGCAATAATTCATAATTATTGTATTTCTGAGCTCATTTTCATACAATCGACGCATATTCCTTCTCTTTTGGCCGCAATATCTAAATAAGGCAGCATAAATAACTTGTATTTCTACAAGTTATCACAGGTCAGTTAGATGGATTCATAAGAGGGTTGGCATCTACTGTCCTCACATCTTCTCTTGGGTTAAGAAGGTAATCCAGTAGGGGTGTGACACCGCTTGTAAACCCCTGAACTTATTTTACTATTTAATTAAGTTTAAGTCCTCTTAATTATGAGTTAGGATGTGTATTATCGTTAATGGGAAGAGTAAGTTAAGTATAGTGAATGATGCACCTAAAATGTAAGAGAAGGAAAATTTTCTAAGTGTTATGATTATTTACATTCAGGTTGTAACCTGGTCAATGTGTAGAGAGTTGGAGATGTCTAGTATGTTGGGATTGATGTCCTAATTCTCCCAGAGTCTCGTTGTTTGTAATGATACACATTGTTTTATGAATAAAATAACTGTTATTTCGTTCTGGAAATTACTCATACCCAATAAACAAAGCTCCATGGTTATCTTATGTAAACTTAAGCATGTATATGTGATATACAAGTAGATCATGCCTTAAGTGATAACCTAAATAGGTCTGTAGTATAAGGATTAAGGTGGGATACCTGATCTTGGTGACACTAGAGATACGACCTGCTTTGTAGAGGTTTGCAAGTGTTGTAAACTGCTACAGATGGTAGATCCTGACCATTCATGTGGAGACATGCGAGCGGAGGTATTCTATACAAAGAGTTTGTATAAGACCGGACCACAAGATGACTAGACTCTGTATATAACACCATTGATACTGAAGACTTACATCTCACCTAAACGATCATAGGTGATACAACCTCAATCCTTAGTGTTTTGGGAACTTTTGCCTTTGAGGGCGGTCCTTTGATTAGTATGGTTGATAGTGGCCAGATTGCCAACTCAACATTCCTACCTTTTTGGAGACTTGTCTGATTTGGGAGCTAGGAACTCAATTACACAAGATGGAATTCACTCCTTCCCTGAAGTAGGGGTAAGTAGAGAGATTGCTCCCTTAAAGGTTGATTCCCGGGCTTGAACATAATGGCCACAGCTTCTCTTTGGAAGAGAGGACTCAATCATAGTAGGACTATGACTTATGTTTATTAGTGGATTTGGTGATACTTAAGGAGTTAGATGTAACTACAGGGGCATAACAGTTATTGGTCGAGCTGTACTTACGAGCGATCTGTGAAAGGTTGTCGCACTATTGATTGGTTAAAATGGACACATAATATATCTTTGGTAAGCAGAGTTCAGCTATCGATCTTTAGTGGACTGCCTGACAGTTAACGGATGGTGGATCCCGTGACTAAAGAGTTTAGTCAACTATTCACATACCATTGGAGCTTCGAGCTACAGGTTCATAAGGTCCCCTTGGTAACTCAATGGATTTCGTTGAGGATCAGTTCTTGGTGTTGATTTGAAATGTTCAAATTGACAAGATGTAATTCGATTATATATGATATGATCAGTTTGGTGTATAAGATACATCAAGTGGAGGATTAATGTAAATGATATTTACATTAAGTACCATGGAATAGAAAAAGAGTTATGGTTTGTAAATTTCATGAGATGAAATATTAAAACTATAGGTTATAAATATAGCATGATAAGTTGGTTATCATTTATATTTATAAAAATATTAATTATTAGATAATTATCTCTTTTTCTCTAATAACCAATCGAGTGGGAGGTTATTGGTGGTTTCATGGTAACTGTGAGTTAAAAGGAAAAATGTTTTCCTAGTTTTAGTAAGAAAAGAAAAACCAAAAATCTGAGATTTCCAATCTCGGAAATTACTCACGGAGAGTTGTCAAGTAAATAGGATTTACTAAGTGATTGATTGGAGTTAGGTAAATGATCATGGAGTGTTTGTAGGCGATAGACACTCAGCTAAGCGATAAGCTAAAAGATTGCATAGCTTTTGCTAGACGATCACTTACCTTTTTCTAAACGATTGGGCATCGACCTATACGATAGGTTCTTCTATCTCCCACTTGCTTAATCATTTACACGATTGTGTTTCCTCCGTTTTTCTGCCTCAAACCAAGTCCACACAGAGCCCACCCTTTGGATTCTCACACCGTGAATACCAAGGTACCCTTCTTGGTGGTATCATACTCAACTCGACACTGTCGAGGTTCTGTGGAGGCCGTTCGGGGAGTTCGGGGTGTTCGTGACCTTAGCGATCACTTAGTTCGAGCGCGCGATGTTTGTACAGTGTAGCGGTCATGTTGGACGAGCGTTCATGGGTTGTTGTGTTACTGTGATCGAGCGTTCTTGATCAAGGAGCTTGAAGATTAGTCTACAAAAGTGTATAGATTCTTATCCTTGATTTTTGTATAGCATGCTATAATTTCTGTATTTTTTGCATAACAGTATGTTTCTGTTTATGATTGTAATTGTAAAGTTCATATACGATTGTAATTTGGAATGATCTTTCCACTGCTCATGGAAATCCTCGTGTTCAATTTCCTTCATGGTAATGGTACGCCAGAAAAGGGCAAGAAAATATGTTAAGTATGGAACGCCTGGTTCTTAGGTGAAGTAAGAACAAGTTAACACCTAAAAAGAAGAGAGGGTTCCATGCATTGGAACTGGTAGGCGCCGTGTGGCCAGCATGGTTAAATGATGTAGCCAGAGGCCTAAAGAAAGGGCATTGCAGCTAAGTATAGTAAGTGGTATATAGGGTTTATGCAACCAATTTTGTATACCATTGTTGTGGACTAAGCTGACAAAGGATGCAGCAGACAATCATGCGTTGAAAAGAAAAAGTCTTGGATAGCTGCAAGGCCATGCAATCAAGCTTAAGCTGAGGAATTCAACTTAACTAACAAGTAAGTAAGCCATGTGGCAGCCTTGCAGAAGTTAATAAAGGGAAAAGCTTGCCAGGTGACAATTAATTAAGCAAACTCTTCATGCAAAACCAAGTATAAATAGGCTTAACCAAGAAGGAGACTGTTTTGCAAAAATTTTTCTAATGCCTAAGTGAGGAAGTGTTGTTTCCATTTGAAGATTATGAAAGTTGAAGAACTATTGGCCAACTAAAGGAGATTTTGAGTGATTTGTTATCGATTCTGAAGGAAATGATGCTCAAATTCTAAGGTAAGCAAAAGTTAAGATGTTTATGAGCATTTTCTTTGAAAGGAGTTTAGTTAAATGAATGTTAGAATTAAAGTTATGGAATCTGGAAGTTTGAATTTGGAATGGTGTTGTGGATGAATTAGCAAGTCGCTGCATACGAAGAATAAGCAAGCAATTGACTCAGTGATGTTATGTGTTAATGTATACAACATAGCCAATTCATAACAAAGGCATTTGAAGTACCCCACATAGTAAACGTTCATCGAATAGACTGGAAAGTGTTTTAGTGTTTACCAGAGCACCTTGAGAAAGGATTCCCAATTGTCAGCTAAGTTATAAGGCAAGATGGTTAAGGATAGTCAATGCGTTAAGAATGGTTTTGATGCGTCGAACTTAGTTATGATGCGGTGATTATTAGTATGCAGTAAAGATAAGCTCTGCGGTAAGCTCAAAAGGGAACTAAGTATACTGATCAAGGGACCTTTCCTTTTCAAGGAAAATGAAAATAGGAGAGGTGTACAACCCCCTTAGATAAGTAGCTTAAGACACTTAGTGACAAGTTTTAATAAATGTTTTACAACGCAAGTTTTATGAATAATTCCCAACATATAGGCATTTTATATGAAGTTATTATATCATGATTTCTCCAACGCATGCCTTAAAATAAATGTTTATCACATGATCCATTTTTCAAATGATAAATTTATTTAAGAGTTTAGCCTGCATTTTCCAGTAAGCCTATGCCATGTTTTATCGCATGATAAAATTAATCAAGTATATTCTATGTTTTACAAGGCACTAAGCATTGATAAGAAACCATGAGGTATGATTATTTCAAATATGCATATTCTGTATATGTTCTTAAATGTTTAAATTTTTGTGCCTTGTACAAACCCTATTCCATTATTGGTATCGTAGGTATGGTAAGGTATCCAGATTTCAATGATGTTAGGGATCCTTGACACCGAAGGTATGGTAAGGTGGTCATGACCCAATCCAGCTCTACATGCACATATGACTATGTTATGAATGTGGATGTGGTCGAGCAAAAGGGCTCTCTCTCAGCTAAAGTGATTAGGAATTGAGCAAAAGGGCTCTCCCACAAGTTAAGGCAGTGGAGTAGTGAAGTTTATCAGAATGATGCTAGTGAGCTTTATTTCAGAGTTTTACATGATGTGATTTCAGTTTCATTTTCAAAACCTTAAGTATGATTTATTAAATATTTTATTGATAAGCATGTTTATGTTTATTTAAAACAACCACTCACTGGCCTTTCCAACTCACCCTTTAAAAATGTTTTCCTCCCCAAGTAGCGGTCGACGTTCTGAGGCCTAGCAGTTTCGTCAGTCAGTCACTTATAAAACCCTTAGGAAGATTGTTATTTAGGTTGCTCATAATGTTCTGTTATTGGTTTTATGTCCATGTCGAGGGGGGGGGGGGGAAAGCGGGGGTGCATTTTGTGTTGTATTCTTGTTTGGTCCCTGAATCTGTTATGTATGTTAATGTTGATATTTCTGGTTATTAGTAAATTATATGTTTAAAGTTGTTGCTGGAATTATGTGTTAAAGCTCTAGACAATTATAAACTGTTAAATGGATTTAACATATCCTAAGAATACATGTTTTAAGGAGTATGTTAGACAGTGTTTGTCATAAAAGGGTTTGCAATTGATGTCTTCACATCTCTTCTCGAATTAAGAGGTTAATCTAGGGAGAGGTGTGACACTGTTGTCCATGGATTGATATCTATTGACAATCCCTTCTGCATAGCAAATGTTAGGCCTTGTACACAACATGGCATATATAAAGCTGCCCATAACCAATGCATAGGGAATCTATCTCATTTCCTTGACCTCTTGAGGAGTCATGGGAGACTGTTTTTTAGACAATACAATCTCATGCCTTAGAAGTAATAAACCCCTCTTGGAATTATGCATCAAATATTTGAAAAGCATCTTGTTAATATATGATGCCTGAGAAAAAGCCAACATTTTTTTCTTACAATCCTTAATGATCTATAAATTGTGCCTCATCCAAATCTTTCATTTGGAACTGAACTGCTAGCCATTTCTTTACATCGTTAGTAAACCTACATCATTTCCAATGAGTAGAATATCATCTATATATAACACTAGAAAAGCTACTGAACTGTTGATGATCTTCTTGTAGACACAAGGTTTATCAACATTCTGGTCAAAGCCATAAGACTTGATCATGATATCAAATCTTATATTCCAAGACCAAGATGCTTGTTTCAATCCATGGACCGATTAAGCTTGCAATACTTTTGCTCTTGACCTTGTTCAATGTATCCCTCTAGTTGATTCACGTAGATGGTATCTCTAAAATTACCATTCAAAAAGGTAGTCTTGACGTCTATTTACTATATCTTATAGTCATAATATGTGGCAATGGATAAAAGAATTTGGATAGACTTTAGCACAACAACAGATGAGAAAGTTTCTTCATAGTCTACTCTCTTAACCTGGGTATAACCCTTTGCTACCAATCTAGCCTTAAAGGTTACCTTACCATTTACACCCCTTTTCCTCTTATAGATCCATTTGCAGCCTATAAATTTTTCCCCATCAAAGTGATCTATAAGTTTCCAAATAAAATTGAAGTACATAGACTCCATTTAGATTCATGGATTTAATCCATTCATCTTTGTCAACATCTTCCATTGCTTTCTTGTAAGACAATGGATCTTCAACCCCATCATCAGATATGATGCCTTAAGCTTCTATTAAACCCACATAGTAATCAAGTGGGTTCATAACACTCCCACTATGTCTAGACAATGTAAACTCTTGAGATGGATGTGCTTGACTTGACGAACCAATATCAACAACTCTTATCGATGTGTTACCCTCTTCAATAACTCTTGTTAAAGTTTCAGTAGTTTCATTGGAAATTTCACTTAATAATATTTTGTTTCGTGGTTTGTGGTCTCTCATGTGGACTTCTTCCAAAAAAGTAGTATTTGTCGATACAAATATCTTATTCTCTTTAGGATCAAAGAAGTACCTGATGCTTAGATTTATGAAGTGTGGAAAATGTGGATAATATGCGTTGATGGATAGTGTTGTGCACTCAAGTTTCCCCAGTGGAATCCAAGTGTAAATTCCTCTGAGTTTCCTAGTAAGTCAAGGGTTGAACATAGGGACTTGTGAAAATAGTTGCGTTACAGATTTTTATGAAAACTTGCGGCAATCGATTAAATAAATAAGTGTTGGGTTGCTGTTGCTGTTGCGTTAATGAAAATAATAATAAATGCGGCAGAGTTCGAAAAGATTTGGAAAACGAGAAATACGATGAATATGCGATGAACGGGTTGAGAAGGGTTTCGGCTAACACTCCCTAGGTTGCGTTCATGCCTTGCGATCATGCAACATGCATACAATAGTAAACCACCTCTCGGCGTGAATGCCACGGCTTCTAATGCTAGAACGCATGCGATAAATATGCGATAAGTCTACAGGGTTTACACATAAACCTCTATCTCTATTTATGCGATGACAACATGACATTCACACAAATATGCACTACATAATATAATTCCTATTCCTAGGATGCATGTGATGCAAGTTGACAAACATAGCTTATCTCTAAGTCCCTATTTCTTGTTTATGCAAGCCTAATCTTGCTCTTTCAAGTCAGATTCTAACCTAGCTCTCTCGAGACATTAAGTTCTTCTTTAGATTCTCTCTCGAGCAACTCTAAAGGGATGTTTCGCACAGCATAAAAGAAGACAATCGCAAGCAAAGAACTTCCTAGATCATGTTAGCTTAGTTCTTTTCAAGCCATTCAACTAGTTTAGCTACTCATGCGTATTAAGAGAGTGAGCAAATGTAGAAATAGAACTTCCATTGAGTAGATAAAAGATAAAGTATAGAATAACAGTGCAAGTATAGTAAAGAGCCTAGAGCAATTTCTTGCCACCAGGCATTACACTGTTCTACTCGTGCTCTAAAGATATTCTCGCTTTCGCGAGAGTCAACCCGCTCTCTATTCTTACGCTCCAAGGTTCTCTCTCGAGCCGCCTTGGACGATCTCCGACGTCACCATTGTTCTATAGCTCCACCGTGAAATAAGAAAAGAAAACTATGAACAGAGGCGTGAATTTGTAAAGTGATGAAGTAATCGACTACTTAACCCCTTCTCTGAAGAATGCACTTGGTATTTATAGGGTATCAAAGGTGAAAGGTGGCTTCTCTCTCCTGGTTGTACAGATGGGACAGCTTTAATTCCTGACTGATGTGCCTGATAGTTGTCACCGATAAAGCTGGATGTACTTTGTGATCATTATCGGCTGTTAACTTAATTTGGATCCGACTGTCGTCAGCTTTCTGTCCCATCGATCTTAATTGTCCTTTCGTCCGGATGCACCCACCATGTTGCGGTGATTCTTCTTGGGTGGATGTTTGCGAGCACAATCAACGCAAAGTCTTGCGGTGAGTTGTGCTCGACCGATGTATTCTTATGATCGCATTCTTTGTATTGCGTTAACGCATTATTCTGCACAAAAATATAGAGATCAACTGCTCTAATGCATTGGATGCATGCGACCACAATATTGTAGAATTTATGCTTAATGGACACAATTTAACATATTCTATCAATGCAATCCAACATTGTTTAAGAACTTAGCACTATGATAACGTGCATTTCTGCTCGTTATCACACCCCTAAATTTAAACAATGCTTGTCCTCAAGCATAAGCTAAAGATTCCTTTAGCAATTTAACCATAAAGTTTTCTTTCCTAGATTTCTCAAGGATATTTCGTTCAGATCCTATATACTAGAATTTCTTTAAGTCTTATTCAAATCTCTTCCTAAAATATTTCTAAGACTTAGGGATTGCAAGCTTAACTTTCAAAAGGACTTTACTGAATTTCGGAACATCGCATGATTTATTTCAAAAAGAAAATTTTCCACCGGGGTGTCAAATGATTTATCCTTACAAAAAAAATTTCTTCATTTCTATCTTTTTTTCTGACCTTGCGCTGATCCGAGTGCCTTGCCTTCGTTTTGGCTTGCCCCCACGGGTGTCATGTGGACATCCAACTACGAGCAATGCACTCTTCCTCAGACTAAACTCATACCAATTTGGCAGTGGAGTTACGGTCATTTATTTATGCGTTGATCCTGGTGACTTACTTTCGTTTTGGCAACATCCATCCACGTGTGTCATGCGGACATCCAACTACGGGTAAGTGCCTTTCACAACTTAACTCTTATCAATCATGGGTTTCCCATTGCGTTGACAGTAGAGTTGTTATTCTAAAAAATCATCTCTTTTTTTTTTTGTAGCAAGGTCAGAAACAAATACCCCACCCCCAAATTTAAAATGCGACAATGTCCTCATTGCCTAAAAGATTAAAATAAGTCATGCAATGGTCCAAAAAATGCATTGTAAAGAGAGTTTGAAAGAAAGCTAGCAAACCCCTAACTTCGAGAAATATTTCATGAGGTGAGTATCCTAAGATTTACGTTGACTCTTGTATATATGAAAGAGATAGAAGCATATTTTTCATCATTGAAATCATACTTGGCGAAGAACAACATGCGAGAAACTACTAAAGTTATCTACTAGTGATATGATTGTGGTAATCAAGGAGGATGCGGTGATAAAACTTTTAAAAATAATATGCAACGTGGTAACGCAAAATTTGAAGTAAAGATAAGGAAAAGTACACCCCCAAATTTAGCGTTGTCCCCCACATTGTATTGACGCATCCACCTTGTGGTGATCATTCTTCGTTGGGTTGCAGTGATGGAATAAGATAACTGTTGCTTCGTGTACGTTCCCGCAATCCAGCGCCTCGATTATTGTAAGGAACACAAAGAGAGGGTCAAATTATTTTAAACAAAAGAAAATTTTGTAGAAATAGTACTGACAAATGAAAAGATAGCTGAAAAGATAGTGAAGATTCTGAGTAGTGGAGAAAATAGTTGAAGACTTGAAGTTTTCCAAAGCTTGCGTCCCTGATAAATTGCGATCATTTGACAACGCAGGGACCACCTACTTCCTTCTTTATTCAAAGAGTCGACTTGGCGATGCCAGTCTTCTCCATGGTATGCCTTAACTCACTGCCCATTGACTTTGAATATGTTGGTACCATCGTCATTTGATAATTCCACCTGCCATGCGAAAGTACTTTAGCTTTCCCAGGAAGAGTCGCAGACGTGAATTTAGCAAGACTTTCTGCCCGACTTGGAGGTTCTTGCCGCATATGCGTTGATCATGCCAGCGCTTGGTGCGCTCCTTATAAATTTTTTGCATTTTCATATGCGTTGTTTCTCCATTCTTCTAGCTCGACCAATTGCATTTTCTGTGCTTCCACTGCTTTCTTTAAATTGAAATTTAGTTTCTTGACCCCCCACAATGCTTTATATTCCAGCTCCAAGGGCAAGTGACACGCTTTGCCGAATACCAACGCATAGGGGGACATACGTATAGGTGTTTTAAATGCGATTCCGTATGCCCATAACACATCATCAAGCTTCATTTCCCAATCCTTTCGTGAAGGTTTGACTACCTTCTCGAGTATCAATTTAATTTCACGATTGGACACCTCAACTTGGCCATTTGTTTACGGATGGTATGTGGTGGCCACTTTATGGAGGATATTGTACTTGTGCAGCAGTTCCTTTATATTGTGGTTGAAAAAGTGTGATCCTTCATCACTTATGATGGCACGAGGAGTGCCAAAAAACGTGAAAATGTTTTTCTTTAGGAACTGGGAGACTACTGCCGCATCACTTGCAGCGCATGCAACTGCCTCTACCCACTTGGAGACATAGTCAACGGCTAATAAAATATAGTGCTTACCATTTGAAGGAGGGAATGGTCCCATGAAATCAATGCCCAATACGTCGAATAGTTCCAGCTCCAAGATAGTATTCATCGGCATTTCGTTCTTCCATGAAATGTTGCCAGTGCGCTGACACCGATCACATTTCATTGTGTAGTTCGCAACATCCTTAAATAATGAAGGCCAGAAGATTCCACTTTGTAAAACTTTGGCTGCAGTACGTTGTCCTCCAAAGTGTCCTCCATAAGGTGAATCGTGGCACTATAACAATATGCGTTGTTGAGCAGCATCTGGTACACATAATCAAATGATTTGGTCTGCACCTCTTTTATACAGATTTGGCTCATCCCAATAGTAGTGTCTGCATTCATTCTTGAGCTTCTTCCGTTGATGGTTGGTGTAATCTTCAGAAAATTGTTCACAGACCAAATAATTAACGATGTCCGCATACCATGGCAGTTCTTCTATGCGAAACAGCTGCTCATCCGGAAACACGACACTCACTTCAGATTCATTGCGGTCAACCTCAGGATTTTCCAGTCTGGACAAGTGATTCGCAACTTGATTCTCTATCCCCTTCTGATCAATTATCTCGATATTAAATTCTTGAAGGAGAAGAACCCATCTGATCAATCTTGGCTTTGCGTCCTTCATTGTCATCCAATATTTGATTTCTGAGTGATCAGTATGAATGAGTACCTTGGTTCCCAACAAGTATGCCCGGAATTTTTCCAACGCAAAAATCACAGTCAGGAGCTCTTTTTTAGTGGTGGTATAATTAAGTTGAGCAGGGTTCAGATTTTTACTCGCACATGCGATGGGGTGAAAAATTTTTTTCTTCTGTTACACTGATGCAACTCTCATCGTATACACGCTTGCGTCGCACATGATTTCGAACGACAGTGTCCAATCCGACGCAATTAAAACGGGTGCGGTAATCAGCGCATCCTTTAACATTCAAAATGCGTTGAGGCAATTGTTGTCAAATTCAAACTTTCTGTCTGCCTCTAGCAACACACTCAATGGTCTTGCTATCTTAGAAAAGTCTTTAACAAATCGTCTGTAGAATCTAGCATGCCCCAAGAAGCTTCGCACTGCCTTCACGTTGGTTGGAGGTGGGAGTTTTTTGATTGCATTAATCTTTGCTTTGTCCACCTCCAACCCTTCTCGGGAGACCTTGAGTCCCAACACTATACCCTTTGTCACCATGAAGTGACATTTTTCCCAGTTGAGCACCAGGTTCGTCTCTTCACATCTTTTCAGAATTTTCTCCAGATTGGCCAGGCAGACTTCATAAGTGTTCCCATAAACGGAGAAATCATCCATAAATATTTCTACTGAGTCCTCGAGATAATCTGAAAAGATCGCCATCATACACCTCTGGAACGTGCTTGGTGCATTGTAGAGGCCGAACGGCATGCGGCAAAAAGTGAATGTCCCATATGGGCAAGTGAATGTGGTCTTGTCTTGGTCTTTAGGAGCTATCATGATCTGGTTGTACCCAGCGTATCCATCTAAGAAACAGTAAAAATCATTCTCTGCTAAACTGTCCAGCATTTGATCGATGAATGGCAGAGGGAAGTGATCTTTCTTTGTGGCCGCTTCAATTTGTGGTTCTCCATACAGATGCGCCATCTAGTGACAGTCCTCTGCGGTATTAATTCATTGTTCTCATTGGGGATTACCGTCATTTCGCCCTTCTTCGGCACACATTGCACGAGGCTAACCCACGTGCTATCTACAATGGAATAGATAATGCCCGCATCCAGCCACTTGATAATCTCCTTTTTGACGACCTCATTTATCGCATGGTTAAGTTTGCGTTGATTTTCAATGGTTGCTTTGTGGTCGTCTTCAAGACGAATGTGGTGCATGCAGTACGCGGGGCTAATTCCTCTGATGTCGGCAAGCATCTAGCCAATTGCTCACACATGCTTTTTGAGAATGCTCACCAACGCATCCTCTTGATCTGCGTTGAGCGCAGAGGAAATTATTACTAGCAGCTTCTCATTCTACCCCAGAAATGCGTACTTCAGATGTGTTGGTAGGGTTTTTAGTTCAAGGGTTGGTGGCTCCACGAGGGAAGGTTGCGTTATTTTTCTTTCTTCCTTCGGCTCTTCTTCTTGCATTGTGATTGGTCCTTCTTCCTTGTTCGTTTTGCTACGATTGCATTGCAGGCAGCTACGGATGCGTCAGCATCCTCTTCTTTATACTCTTCATCAGAATTTTCTTCTTCAATCAAATTCAAGTTATCTTCCGAATCTGGCAAGTCTTCCTCATCAAGAAATTTTGTGGCACGAATTATATTAAATTTGAGCTTTTTCCATTTATGCTCAAAGTGATCTCACCCTCGTGCATATCAATTTGAGCACAACCCGTTGATAGAAAAGGTCGCCCCAAAATGATGGGCACATATTTATCGGCCTCATAATCCAGGATGATGAAGTCAGCTGGTAAAATAAATTTATCAATCGTGATCAGCACATCCTTCACCTTACCCTCTGGGTGAACCAGAGATCTGTCGGTCAGTTGGAGAGTCACAAATGTGGGCACAAGTTTCCCCACATTTAGTTGTCGAAAGATTGACAGGGGCATCAAATTTATGCTGACCCCCAAGTCACACAGGGCTTTCCTAATATAGAGTCCTTCTATGGAGCAAGGAATAGTGAAGCTCCTAGGATCGCTCATCTTCGATGGGATAATAGATTTAGAACTTTGCGTTAGTGCCACCGTGGAAAATTTTCCAACGCCTCTTTTCTTGGATACCATGTCCTTCAGAAACTTGGCATAGGCAGGCATTTCCTCAATCATTTCACTGAAAGAATATTAACATGTAATTGTTTCAGCATAGACATGAAACGTTGGTACTGTACCTCTTCATTTTTCTCCTTCTTTAGCCTCTGAGGAAAAGGTGGTAACTGGACTTTCATGGTTCCCGTTTCAGTTGACTTTGAGGTTGATGCAACCACAGGTTCTACTGCTTCATTTTCTTTTTCTTCATCTTGCGTTGGCGCAATCTCAGGTTTAGCTGCAATGGAGGTTGATCTGTTCTGCTCCTTCTTTTCTCTCTCCACAGTCTTTCCACTGCGCAATGTCACAACCTAACATTACTCCTTACCAGAACCCCATGGATTGTGTGGAAGCTCGGTTGAACTTGGCAGTGCCCCTTGCGTTATACTTTTGAGCTCATTTGCAATCTGGCCCATTTGCAATTCAAGATTGTGGATGGACTTAGCCTGACTTTGAAGCACCGTCTCATTTTTCTCTATATATTGCTTCAATAGGCTTTCTAGTGAAGAAGATTGTGGTTGTTGTGAGCTACTTGCTTGGTAGCTCTACTGACCGTTGCTGCATTGAAAGGACCCTGGTGGCCCTTCTTTTTGCGCCACAGATTGAAAATTTTGTTGTTGATTCTTCCAAGCAAAGTTTAGGTGATTTTTCCACCCGGGGTTGTAGGTGTTGGAAAAGGGGTTGTTCTTTACAAAATAAACAGACAGTGGGTTTTGTGGACAATCCTCCATCACATTCCCATCACCGTAATTCGCACACCTTGTGGTGTTTTTTCTTATTGCATTGATTTGCCCACCTTGCGGTGTTGGGCTGTTGATCGTCATTCCTTGAATCAAATTCATCATTGCGGTCATTTGGTTTTGCAATGAAACAATAGCATCGTTATTTGCATCCGAATCTTTGAGTCTTAATCTCTGGTCACTCTCCCTCCAATCTTCATGATTCTTGGAGATGCAATCCAGGATATTCTTCGCCTCATCATAAGTCTTGTCAAGCAGACCACCAGCTGCTGTCGCATTGGCAACGGTCTGCGAAGCAAGATTCAAACCGTGGAAGAAAATTTGCATTTGAAGGCAGTCTGGTAGCCCATTATGCGGACAATCTCAGACCAACCTTTTAAACCTCGCCCAGACATCGCTGAGTGATTCGTCCATATCTTGTTCAAAATTAGTAATAAGCTTTCTTCGTCTGGCATTCTTTGTGGGTAGGAAATACTTCTTCATAAACTTCTCCACCACCTGCTCCCAAGAAGTGATCTCTCCCGATTCGAGCGAATAAGCCCATTTCCTCACCTGATCACAGAGAGAAAATCGAAACAATGTTAGTCAAACCTCCTCAACAGAGATGTTCGAGAACACAAAAGTATTGTAGATTTCAATAAAACTTCGGAGGTGGGCGTGCGGATCTTTGCCACGCCTTCCTCTGAATTGTCCTACAGCCTGGATCATTTGCAGCATCACCGGTTTCATTTCAAATCTACTTCCATCTAAGGAAGGCCTCATGATACCCGGAGAGAAATCATAAAGGATTGGCGATGCATAGTCCCTAATGGGCCTATTGCGATCGTTTGCCAACAGAATTGGATTTTCCATGACATTGTTGTTGTTTGGTTCCTAGGCTGCTCCACCATCTCTTCTTTATCGGATTATGGTTGCTATTGGCGGTCTCTTAGTATCCTTCGAAATGTTCTTTTAATCTCTAGGTCGTAGTTTGCTAGAGATTGAGAGTTCTGCAAAGAATTCACAAAATTACCGTTAACAACTATTTTGCCGAAGTCCCCGACAACGGCGCCAAAAACTTGATGCTTAGATTTATGAAGTGTGGAAAATGTGGATGATATGAGTTGATGGATAGCGTTGTGCACTCAAGTTTCCCCAGCAGAATCTAAGTGTAAATTCCTCTGAGTTTCCTAGTAAGTCCAAGGTCGAACACAGGGACTTGTGAAAATAGTTGCGTTACAGATTTTTATGAAAACTTGCGGCAATCGATTAAATAAATAAGTGTTGGGTTGCTGTTGCGTTAATGAAAATAATAATAAATGTGGCATACGATGAATATGCGGTGAACGGGTTGAGAAGGGTTTCGGCTAACACTCCCTAGGTTACGTTCATGCCTTGCGATCATGCAACATGCATACAATAGTAAACCACCTCTCAGCGTGAATGCCACAGCTTCTAAGGCTAGAACGCATGCGATAAATATGCGATAAGTCTACAGGGTTTACACATAAACCTCTATCTCTATTTATGCGATGACAACATGACATTCACACAAATATGCGACCACATAATATCATTCCTATTCCTAGGATGCATGCGATGCAAGTTGACAAACAGAGTTTATCTCTAAGTCCCTATTTCTTATTTATGCAAGCCTAATCTTGCTCTTTCAAGTCAGATTCTAACCTAGCTCTCTCGAGACATTAGGTTCTTTCTTTAGATTCTCTCTCGAGCAAGTTTAAAGGGATTTTTCGCACAGCATAAAACAAGACAATCGCAAGCAATGAACTTCCTTGATCATGTTAGCTTAGTTCTTCTCAACCCATTCAACTAGTTTAGCTATTCATGCGTATTAAGAGAGTGAGTAGATGTAGAAACAAAACTTCCATTGAATAGATAAAAGATGAAGTACAGAATAACAATGCAAGTATAGTAAAGAGCCTGGAGCAATTTCTTGCCACCAGGCGTTACATTGTTCTACTCGTGCTCTAAAGATATTCTCGCTTTCGCGAGAGTCAACCCGCTCTCTGCTCTTACTGTGAAACCCGAATCCTAATTTCTCTACATGAGTATGTTCCCTATTGAGATTAGTGTGATGAGTAGGTTGATGAGGAAACTAGTGTGGAATGGTAGGGAAAATGGTGGAAATTAGGAGAAAAGAGGAAATTTGAAAACATGGCTTTTGGGAAAAACTTGGAAATTTTGGCTAAGTATAAAAATTGTGTGTTGATGCGTTGGAAGGTTGTGTTGATGCATTGGAAGGTTTGTTGGTGATGGCATGCGGCTGAAGGAAGAAAGATGGAGGTGATGCATTGAAAGGCACAAGGGTAGGCAAGGCATGCGTTGGAAGGTAGCTCATGCGTCGAACGGTCGATATATAGCGTCCTTGCCCAATGCGTCCAGCGGCCAGCCAAGTGCCCCTACTATGCGTCGAGTGCCTATGCCTGTGCAGCGAGCTCCCTCACCGAGCGGCCATGTCTATGCGTCGATGAGCCCTGTCGAATGGCTGTGCATCGAACACCTCTGCCATGTGATAACTTGTAGAAATACAAGTTATTTATGCCACTTTATCTAGATATTCCGGCCAAAAGTTAGTAATTATGCACCAATTGTATGAAAATTAGCCTAGTATTGCAATAATTATAAATGTTTGTGATTACACCCACTGACACCAAAAAGATGGAAGACAAGCCAAACTTTACTCTGTTTTGCAGGAGACCAAGTCACCGTTTGCATTCAAGGCTCACGAGAGACTAATCAATGCATCTCTATCACATTGCGCCCATCAATCCACAATGAAGAGATGATTACAGCAATGACAGAGCAATGCGACAGTCGATCCAAGAGCTGTGCTTCAACCGCATGCGATAATAAAAATAAACACCGCATGCGAACCTATGATCGAAAGATGCAGCTGAGCAATGCAAGAGCGGAGGATTGAGACACGTGTACAACTAACGATTGTGCAGAATTGACGGTCTGATTGCATAACAGAAGGTCGGAATTACCATAACCATGAGTTGGGACCATAAGGTCGGATTCAAAGATCTGCACCTATAAATACCCCATTGATTTTAGAGAAAAGATATGCTACTTGATACAGGGCTAAGTGCTGCTAGATTGTAGAGAAAAGGCTGAGCTGGGTGCTTAAGAGAAGAAATCTGGGAGGAAGATGAGATAAGGCCGAAAGGTGAATCTCAGATCCAACCTACCATACACCTGATCGGAAGCTCTATGCAAAGATCCCTTCTACCAGTAGAGCAAGCCTGAGAGGGAAGCTCTTCCTACCATCAAATCCATCCTATCTGGCAAGCAGATCTCCATTAAATATGTGCCAAGACATTGGCACTTGATTGTATCTGATTGTATCTGTTCTATCTCTCTTTCATTGTGTATTTCATGTTTTCTTTATCTCTTCATTCACACACCATGTATCAAATGCTTAGTAGAAATATTAAATGTTTTGATAGATTCCATTTACCATTTTCTATCTATTTCCGTTCACCCATCCATCATTTTCTTCATGATGTCTCTTAACCTCCTGATGAGCAATATGAATCACTAAGAACTTAATCTGAATTAAAGATATAAAATACGTTTAGCTAAAGCATGCTAGACAGCATCTTCACTTGTGAGAGCAGAAGTGAAGGTGTCATTCTGATCTATCAAGAAAAGGTCAGAAGAATACGTTAACTAAAGCGAGTAGTACTTCCAGACAAGGAAGCAACCTTGCGTTCATTACGTTAGTCTCTATTTCACCAAAGACATGTGGGAGCGCGACCGATCACTGAAAGGTGTAAGCCAAAAGAAGAGCAGAACAATATTTGTACCTTCAATCCAATTAAGAACTTGCGTTGTTTGTATTATTTATCTTTCTCTTTCTATCCTGTTCATAAGACTTGTCGCCGCATCCCATGTCTTTGCATAACTTTCATAGCCAGCCTTAATCCCAGCATCTTATACATAAAGTCTGTATCTTGTATCATCTAGCTTAGGTTTACTATATTTTTATGTTTTTATCGCATCTTTACTGCTTTCCTTTCTTTTATTGCAATTTATATACTTATACAAACTCATTTTTAAAGATTGAAAACCCGGTCGCATATATCATGAACATACCGCAATAAACTAAACCATTCCCTGTGTTCGACCTCGGATCACATCGAGAAACTTGCGGTGAAATTACACTTGGTTCCATCGTAAGGAAACTTGTAACAACGCATGGCATACTACATGAACATCCATAATTAACGCATAACTAGAAGTAGTATCGAATCATTGTGAGCAATTTATATCATCAATCCAAACGCATTACACCATGCGGCCAAGCATGCCCATGCGTTGAGTGGCCAGCCTATGCAGCACGCCCATGCGTCGAGCGACCAACCTATGAAGCACGCCCATGCGTCGATCGCCCAGCGCCTATGCCAAACACCATGCGCCCATGCCGAGCAAGCCTTGTGGTGGTACCTAGAAAGCCATGCGTCGAGGATGAGCGGCCATCCTATGCGTTGGTGATGGTTGGCTCTTGCGATGGCTAAGTTGGGTTGCGATGGTAGTAAGTTGGCTTGCTATGCATTGATTATAGGCTATGCGTTGATTATGGGCCATTCGTTGAACATCCAAGAGTTGGACACATATAAAGGATGAGATCACCTAGAAAACGTCATCAAACCATGTGTCTTCTTGGGAGGAAGCCTTAAGCCTTAAGAATTTGAAATGGTTGCATCAGATTGGAAGCTCATGTGTTGGCTACATAGAAGAAGGACACTTAGATTGTGTTGATCAAAGAATTTCATTATTGGTGTGAGGAGGAAACACTTGGACATGCAACCAAGTAGGTGGTGTCGACTTTGGAGAAGGTTTGGATGCCTAAATAGGGCCAAAAGAATTCATTTTCAGATCACAATTCAAAATACAGTAAAAAGAGTGGAAGAGTTGAGCAAACCTTTCGTTGAGGCCAAAATTCATGCGTTGATCATAGAATTTCAAAGAGGACACATTGGACAGTGAAGCCTAAAAAGTAGCATCAACTTGGGATGAGAAGTTCTCCCAATTTACTCGTGTGTTTGGAGTGATTCTAAAGCCACCTGAAAGCTCTGGAAGTCTAGTTTTCAGGGTAGGGCTACCGGAGAAAAATCTTCGAAGGGATCGGGCTGGAAACTGGAAAGAAGGTAAAAGGGTCAGGATGTCAGATAAGCTTGGGCCAGTCTTAGAGAATTTCTGAGCTCAAATTTTAGGGCAAGCTTCCTGAGACATTTTAGAATATGTGTGTAGAAGGAAGTATTTCAAAATAAGGTTTATAACTATGAGTAATCTAAGCTGTAATTTGAATTTGAATTATAGGGGTGAAAAAGGGAGCCCGAGGTAGAAAAGGAACTACTAGAGTGAAAAGTTCCTAAGTGATCGAGGTGAGTGACTAAAACGTTTGACTAAAACATTTGATTAAAATTTTTGATTTACAATGTTTTACAGAAAGCATGTTTTAAAGAAGATTATTCTCATGTCAGCTAGTTTTACAAAGTGATTTCCAAGCAAACCATGAGTTATGTTTTAAATGCATGTATGTGTGGGACGTTTGTTGAAAAGCTATTTATATGTGTTAAATATACCCAGCATGTGTAAGTATCTTAAAAGCTATGTTTTTATATGTGTTATACTTTACATGCTTTAAAGAAAGTCATTTATGACTAGTTTTACTTAAAACGTGATACCGAAGGACATTAGAGAAGGTATCTGCCCAACTAGATACTGAAGAACATTTGAGAAGGTATCTATTGGTACTGAAGGATGTTTGAGAATGTACCAAACCAACCGGATACTGAAGGACGTTTGAGAAGGTATCCTAGTAGCTCGATACTGAAGGACATTTGAGAAGGTATCTGAGCAGAAGTACCTAAGGTATGATGGTACTTAGTATGGCCACGTGCACGTAGGTAGATAGAGTCAGAGATTGAGCAAAAGGGTTCTCTCTTGACTAGTAGTTGGTATTGGGATTGTTTCTACACATTGTGGGGTTATTCTTAACTGAGAAACAATTGTAATATTTTATGATTAAAACAGTTTTATATGCTTTATGCTTGGAAAATGTTTATACTGCAGTAAAAGGTACTGTAGAAAGCTTATTTTCAGTTAAACTCTTTATTGAATTTTTTGCATGAGAATCAATTATCTTTCTTAAGTCACTCATAGGGTGCAAGCTCACCCCGTTTTCAAATGTTTTCCTTCCCCCCCCCCCCCCCCCCCACCCCACAGGTAGCGGTCAAATCCTCAGAAGATAGCTCTGCATCTGCTCTTCCACTAAAGGATAAAGACATTGTAAACTGTCGGTTTAGGTGGTTACTGTAAATATTGTACACATGTTACTGTTGTTCATATAGGGACTAGGATTTTTGGGCTTTGAGACTTATGAATCTAGTGTTGTAATGACTCTAAACATGTTATGTTTCTGATTAATAAATTGTTGGCCTAAAGGCATTCTGCTGTATATGAATTATATATTGGTATTAGAGTTATTCCACAAGAGTTAGTAGGCAGTAAGTGTCAACCAAAGGATTGATAACTGCTGCAGTCACGCCCTTTCCTAGGCTAAGAGGGTGGTTTGGGGCGGGGTGTGACACTTACGCCCCAAGGTTCTCTCTCGAGCCACCTTGGATGATCTTCGACGTCACCACTCTTCTATAGCTCCGCCGTGAAATGGAAAAGAAAACTATGAACAAAGGTGTGAACTTGTAAAGTGATGAAGTAATCGACTGCTTAACCCCTTCTCTGAAGAATGCACTTGGTATTTATAGGGCATCAAAGGTGAAAGGCGGCTTCTCTCTCCTGATTGTACAGATGGGACAGCTTTAATTCCTGACTGGTGCACCAGATAGTTGTCACCGATAAAGCTGGATGTACTTTGTGACCGTTATTGGCTGTCAACTTAATTTGGATCCAACTGCCGTCAGCTTTCTATCCCATCGATTATCCTTTCTTTCGGATGCGTCCACCATGTTGCGGTGATTCTTCTTGAGTGGATGTTTGCGAGCACGATCAATGCAAAGTTTTGCGGTGAAGTTGCGCTCGACCGATATATTCTTATAATCGCATTCTTTTCATTGCATTAACGCATTATTCTGCACAAAAATATAGAGATCAACTGCTCTAATGGATTGGATATATGCGACCGCAATATTGTAGAATTTATGCTTAATGGACATAATTTAGCATATTCTATCAACGCAATCCAACATTGTTTAAGAACTTAGCACTATGATAACGTGCATTTCTGCCCGTTATCAGTACTCACCTCTCATTTTCTTAGGGTAGCCTACACATAGGCATACTTTTGAACAAGGTTCCAACTTCTTTGTATTTGTCGATAGCACATGAGTCGGACATCCCCAAATTCTAAAGTGGCATAAACTATCTTTATGACCTCTCCATAACTCAAAAGGTGTTTTAGAAACACTTTTTGATGGAAGATTATTCAAAATGTTAACTATAGTCTCCACTGTATATCCCCAAAACGAGTCAGGAAGTGAGCATAGCTCATCATAGACTGAATCATGTCCAATAGGGTTTCATTTCTCCTTTCCAATACACCATTTTTTTAAAGGGGTAAGAGTTTGGACATTATTCCATGTTATATCGTATAGTTCTGTAACCTCAAGTTCATATACTCTCCACTGTGATCAAATTGAAGTGTTTTTATCTTTTTACCTAATAAGTTTTCAACTTCAGTTTTATACTTCTCGAAATTTTCAAGAGCTTCAAACTTATGTTGCATAGGTAAAAATACTCATACCTTGAATAATCATCTATGAAATAGATGAAATATTTGTATCCTTCTCTTGCTTTTACATTCATTGAACTACAATGACTTGAATGTATAAGCTCCAAGAACTCTTCGGCTCTATAACTTTTCTACTAAAACGTCGTTGTGTCATTTCACCTTTAAGGTATGACTCACATACTGGTAAAGAGTTTTTTTCTAAACCATTTAGAAGTCCACTCTTAAAAAATCTCTCGATCCTATTGAGATCAATGTGACCTAACCTTATAGAAGAATCACTTAATGAAGAGTTCCATGAGCACGTTTGAATCACTCCAATTTCACCGTGACCGAAATACACCATATACTTTCAAACGCACAGTTATGCAAACAAACAGTAATTAACAACATGCTTTGAACAAGAAATAATAAGGGAGAGAGTTCTCATACCAGTTGAAGATGCTCTTTAAACTATGGAACTCAACGCAGCGGAAGACCTCTACCGATCAACCAACGCCCAACAGATGCATCAACTACAGCAACATGAACAATCGCAAACACATGAATGCGGCAGGGATGACACCACCAGAAAAGAGCCCCAGGTATTCTCGGAGTGAGGACCCAAAGCGTAGTCTTTGGTGAGTTTGGTAGAGGTAGGAGGAAGAACCGATCGTGTAGGCGATAAGCAAGTGTGAGAGAATATGAAGCTATCGCATAGCAAAATGCTTATCGCTTAGAAGAAACTACATGATCGTGTAGATTTTATTAAACGATCGTTTAGGACTTAGTGCACGATCGTTTAGGTGCTAGGTAGGTGATCGTTTCGGTGCAAGGTATGCGATCGTTTAGGCACTAAGCGACTATCGTATAGGCTCTCGACTTTAAACGATCGTTTACGTTTTCACACCAACGCAACCTTCCATCTTTTTCCAAAAAAAATTCAAAATGAAACAAATTTCATTTTTATTCATCAGTTACAATAACCGATGTTGTTTTCCCACTAACGCATGTCCGAGCGAGATTTTGGGTTAATTATCATATAATTAACTAATTAAATTATTTATAAATATAATCATATTATATTTTTACCCTACAGTTTGATATCACACATCTACTATGTAATTTCTCCTTTACTTGATATAAATCATATTTATATCTAATTTCCTCCAAAATAATGTATCTCATACATTTAGCCAATTATATCATATATAATTAACCAGTCCAATTATATCATATATAATCGAACTTCCCCTTGTCAATTTGAACATTTCAAATTAACCTAAACATTGATTCTCAACTTTATCCAAGCTACCCAGGGGACCTAATGGACCTATGACTTGAAGCTCCAACAGTCCATGAATAGCTGACTAAACTCTTTAGCCACGAGATCCACCATCCGTTAACTGCCAGGCATTGCACTAAAGACCAACAACTTAGCTCTTCTTACCACAAATATATTTCTGTGTCCATCATATATAACAAATCATGAGTACGTTGACCCTTCACAGATGCTCGTAAGTACAGCTGGACTAAATTACCATTTTGCCCCTGTACACTCCTTAAGTACCACTGATTCCTCTAATGAACAATACAACATAGTCCAACTATGTATGAACACCTCTCGGGCCAAGAGAAGGTGTGTGGCGCCACATCGTTCAAGCCTTGGAATCAGCCTTTAAGGGAGCTATCTATCTACTTATCCCTGCCTCGGGGAAGGAGTGAATTCCATCTTGTGTAGCTGAGTTCCCAGCTCCCAAAACAGACGAATCCCTAAAATGGTAGGTTTGAAACGGTGACCTAGCCACTCGCACTCATACAAATCAAAGGACCACCCTCAATGGCAGGAGTTCCCAACTCACTCAAGATTGAGGTCATGTTACCTATGGTCATCCTAGTAAAGTGAAGTCTTTGTCATGAACAATGTTATATAACGAGACGTTAACACTTCATGGTCAGGTCTTATACAAACTCTTTGTATATGATGCCCTCGCTCACATGTCCCCAACACGAATGATCAGGATCAGACCATCTATGACAACTCACAACACTTGTGACCATTCCACAAAGCGGGCCGCATTCATAGCATTACCAGGATAAGGTTTCCCTCATATATCCATATACTATAGACCATTTTGGTTATCACTCAAGACATGATCCACTTGTATGTCACCACATACATGCTTGAGTCACATACAGATAACCAGGGATTTTATGTTTATTGGTTTGTGGTAAAGCAAATAAAACAAGCAGCTGAGCAAAGTACAAGATGTGAAGTAAAATATCATATATACAACACAAACATTCGTACAAACTATTTACAAACTACAAGACACCAGACTTTAGGGCATCAACCCCAACACTTAGATGCCAAAGTTGGGCATTTTCTTTAGGAGAAACTCTTTGTCTTTTAGTTGTCATTATCGTTCTGAACATTTTAGTATTTAGGACAACCTTTGTAACTAACAACCTTAGTACATACAAGTTACTTTCCATTGAAGCAAAGCCAATCTCAATCTTATTCTTAAAAATATACACTTTATTTTCAGAAAAGGAAATAGAGTACTTTGGTTCAATCAAATAAGAAACAAAAATTAAATTCCTTTTAATATTAGGAATAAGAGAGTAATTTTGTTCAAAAGTAACTTGAGTCTGCCTACAGCAACAGCTGAAATGACCTCTCCAGTACCAACTTGAAGAGTTATCTCTCTAGCTTCCAACTGTTTCCATGAACTAATTTCCTGAGAGGGAGAACAAACATGATTAATGGCCCCTAAATATATTATCGAGATAAAATCATCATCCTCCATTAAACACGCTTCCAAGACAAGAAAATCATATTTACAGTCGTTGGAATTCTTCCTTTTATGGAGAACAGTGGAATCAGCTTCAAATCCCTTACTTTAAACTCCATCTTTAATCACAGAGGTCGAACCACTTTGATAAACTTTACTAGAGTTGGCAACATTTGTCTCCCCTATTTTTCCCTTGACACAAAATAAGAACTGGAGTTCATTTAGGGAGCTAACATTACTAGTTTCATCAAACACAACCCCATTCTACTTAAACTATGAGGATTCTCGCCCATAAAATCTTGCAATGTTTGCATCTCAAGTGTAGTGACCATGTTCTCATATCTTTTGACTAAGAAAACAAATATACTCGCCAAAATGTAAACTCGAGCCTTATCATTGGCCTTTTTCCGCCTTTCATATGCATCACGAACATTTCATGTTGCATCAGTTCCTGAGACTGGAAAATATCCTCAATCAAGATGAAATTTAGGTCATCAACCACAAAATCAGTTTCAAGTAAATTTTTCCATGTTGTATAATTATCTTTGGTCAACTTTAAAGCGACTAAAAGTTGACTAACATTGAAAGAATTGTACTTGACATATTGTTGAAATAAAACAAATTGATTTACATTAGATTTTTGCATAACTCTTATAAAACCAAACAAGTTTAGAAAAATTTTAATGAACCCTTTTACATCTAATTTTGAAATGATGCTTCAGTGATTTAGGATAAAATCCATTGATGGGTGGCCAATCACCCCTTCACTAAACTAAGACACTCTCAACCAATTATTATACCAAAATAACTCTTTTTCCTATAATAATTAGTCGGCATTGATTTGGTCAAGAATCATTAACATTCTTAACAATTTTCTATAAGTGTGACCCTCCATTTTAGACCATAAAGTTCTGCCCAATGAGTCAACCAAAGGAAAAAAAATCAATTGGGGCAAAAACTAAAGCGATCATGTCCATTTCTGGAGTTTGCCCTGATATTGACCTAATGCAAAACCATCCAAAGGGGGACAGTCCCAGGGCGCTTAAAGGTCATGCAAGAAGATCTCACGACGTAAACCAGTGAAGGAGACCAACATGTTGATACACATCCTTCACCCACTTACTATAAATAGTTTCTCCATTCACCTTGATATTGACCCATGCAAAATATCATCCAAAGGGGGACGCTCCCAGGGCACCTCAAGGCTGAGCATGAGTCTCACGGTGTGAAATTTTAAGGAGAACATAAGTGAAAAAGTGACATATCATATACATATTTTTCATCCCACTAAGTATTTTAAAACCTAGGGTTTATTACTTAGGTAAAGCTGTAATAAATTTATCTAAGTCCATTGTTAAATTGACCCAATCTAACTCTTATATTGGATAGTTCAACAGCATATGATTGTCATTTATTAAACACTTTAATAAATTATAATCATCCATTGCATGCTTATAAAATACTTATCTAGTTTACCTTCCAGGTCACTTGCCATGTAAGAGTGTTTCGTTTCCGCTAGCTTAAATACCCCAGTCCTAGATAGAACCTTCCTTAGACAAAAGTCTCTTACAGAAAATTATTTCATGAATTTAATCTTTCATTCTTTCCAATTAATCCCATTAAAATAAAAATAAAAAAATTGACCTATTTCTAATCATATTAGAAATATTTTTAACATAAATCTAGGTAAATTAATTTTAAACCATTTAAAGACTTATGTTTGCATGCAACTTTTGATTATAGATTTTAATTTGATTCATTAAACTTATAAGAATTATAAAATAATGAAATATTAAAGCCTATAATCATGAATCTAAAGACACTAATTAAATATGACATTTATATTTACTAAATAATATCATGCTCAATGCCATTTCATTTTCATCATATAATATAACTTTTATATTAATCTCCGATGGAAAACATACATATCCATCTATTAGGTCAGCACTTACCATCGCAAATAAACCCCTAACCTAGGAAAATAATATTTATAATTCACATAACCTACATTTTATACTAACTAGTAGTACAAGTGGCAATTACGGGGTCAAACCTCAAGAAGCCTAGGATTAAATCTCTTCTTAAACTAAATTTAACCAGGGAAAGCAATAAAAATGAGGGTTATGGTTTGAATAAAATCAACGAATGGCTCACATGGGTCGCATGGCATAGGCACTTGGTCGCATCGCTTGGCACGATAGCTTGGCATTGACGCATCGTTTGGTAGGGCTTGCTCATCCGCTCGACGCATGGGTACTGCCATCGACGCATCATTTGCTCGGCCGCTCGACGCATGGGCACTCCATCGACGCATCGCTTGGCACGGCAGCTTGGCATCGCTCACAGGGTTCACTCGGCTGCTCGACGCATGGCTGGGCATTTGGCCGAGGCTACTCGACGCATGGCTGGGCATTGAGCCTACTCGACGCATGCCACCCTCCAACCCTCGTGCCATCCCAATGTCTCACCCTCGGTTGCCATCCTTCAACCGCCTGCCACCCTTCAACGCATCCTTTGCCTAATACGTTGATCTAACCTCCAAGGCATGTGTTACTCTTACTACACTTCCCCCTTTTTGCCCATGTTTAAACACTTAATCAATTTTGTAGTAGGATTTCACTTAACCACATCTTCACCACTTAGGGTTTAAATTCCAGAGTATCCCATCCCTTTTTATCCCTTAGGGTCCTTCCTACTCTTACCCTAGGATTTAATTCCTCTTTATTTTATGCTAATAGGGGAAAATGGGCTCTGGGTCTCACATTTATCCTCCCCTTAAAAGAAATTCCACCCTCGAAATTTAAGGCAACAAAAACAAACATTCTTTTTATTTATTTATTGTACGTGTTACATTCCTGTTTTATTCAAAATGTACATCATTTCCTTCCCCGAGTACCCCTCCCCTTAATACTAGTAGTTCTTCCATGGTTTATTTTCTCCTGAGCTACTGGCAGGGTTATTTGTTGGGCAATCCTTGCACTGGTGGCTGGGTTGCTCACATTTCAAGCGCGATCCCTCTCTCCCCTCCTGGTCTCTCCGGTGGTTCCTATGGCACCTATGATAAGGGAAATCTCTAGTTGCATCAAGGGTTGGGTCTCGATGACTGAGGAAACGTTGGAACTCTGGGCATTGTTTTCCTTTATGCCCTACCTGCCTACAGATGTAACATTTATCTATCCCTTTTAAGCACTCCCCAGGGAGATACCTCCCACATCTCCCGCACAATTGGTTTCGTTCCTGACTTGATCCCATCTACCTATCACACATTTCATCAAACAACACATTTTTGTTAATAAACATTTATTAATCATAACAACATATTTACAAAGAGAAAGTTTCTATGTAACATTTATAACAGAACAATAATACACATCTATTTACTCTGCGGGGGCTTTCCCTTGCCGGAGTCCTCTTTTCCTAGCTGGGGGCAGTTCCGTCTATAGTGACCAACCTCTCCACAGCTGTAGCATACATTTTCCCCTCCATAGAAGCACCCAAAGTGATATCTCTTACAATTCGAACACCACGGTCTTCGGGTGCTGGCTACAGATTCGTTGGGTTTGTATGCTTCCTCCAGAGTAAGCTCTTTTGTTACCTTCTGCTTTCCAGAGTTGGTCTTATTTATTTTTCTATCTAGGACTCCCAAGGAGTATTTTTGGCTCCTTCCTCACTCCAATACAGGTTCTGCTACTTCTAGCGATTCTAGGCTAGCTTCCACACGTAACGCCGTTTCCACCAATTTTGGAAAGTCCTGCCTATCAGTGCTGGCAATTACATGTGTCCAGATTTCACCCGTAGGCCTTCCTTGAATCTTCTACTCCTCTCAGTTTCGTCCAGTATTATACAGGTGCCGTATTTACTAAGCGCAGTGTATTTCTGTTCATACTCGGCTACTGTCAGTGAGCCTTGTACGAGCTTCAGAAATTCATTTCGTTTTGCATCGCGAAACGTTTGAGGACAGAATTTTTCATGGAAGGCTTTTCCAAATTCCTCCCAGGTTACTTCTTCCCTTCCTCTTCTTCTATCTTCAAACATGTGCCACCAATCCTCCGCTCTTTTCTGGAGTAGGAAAGTGGCTAGGGCTACTTTTCTATCTTCAGGGCATCACATTACCCTGAAGCATTTCTCTATCATCACGAACTAGCTTCAACATCGGCGGGGTTCGTGGTTCCTTCAAAAGTTGAGGCTCTTAAGGCCTTCAACCTTTCAATACTAAACCGCTTTTCGGGGTCTACTGTAACCCCTCCTAGGTTTTCAGCCAGACATCGAGCAAATCTTCCCATCATTTGCTCGTCAGCTCCAGCCTCCGGCTGCGGATGGCTCGATCCGCCCTGGTCTCTTTCTATTGTTTTTGAGGTAGCATCTGAAGTCCCCACTGGCTGCTTGCGTGGTCTGCCATGTGTCATGATTCCTATAATAAATCACATATTTAGACTTACTATAGTATTACTATATTCTTTTCTAGTTAACCCCTTTTCCCAAAATCTTATGCTCTGATACCAAGTTGTCACACCCCGCCCCGAGCCCGTGCTCCTGAGCTTGTGGTGAGGCGTGATATAATCTGTTAATACTTTAGCTCAACTACTAGTTTTTTTTAGTATATTCGCAGCGGAAAATATTACATTCTTTTAATAGAAACTAGTTTACAAGTTCAAATTATAAAATACACATGGAAACTCTATCCCGGTAATCAGTCTTATTTACAGCTATTTTTCAACTTGTGGTAGACCTTAACCAATACTGCAACCTGGACTTGTCAGCTACCTGCAAGGTAAACATAGAGACAAACCATGAGCTTTTACAAAGCTCAGTGAGTGGTCACACAAATATAAATCTTCCACAACAAACATGTGGTTTCCAAGTGAATCTCCAACAAAGCATGAAGCTTTCACGAATCAACCTACACACACGGTAGATGTTTAACATACAATATCATAACAACAATACCAGCCTATGTGCACATAGCTCCTCCTATCATGGGCTCAGAAACTAGGCCCGTCGGCCCTCTGACCATCCCACTTCAAGGATTCTCTATCCCACAAGCTCGGGCACTAGACTCCTCGGTCCCCTGACCATCCTGTAAGGATTTACTCTGGGCTCAGGTTCTAGGTCCTTAGGCCCCCTGACCATCCCAATCATCACACATAACCTACAACATATTAATTTACAATATGCTCAAAATAACAAGGGAAGAATTAACCACTCACAGTGAAGTTATGGAGAACTTTCCATGCAGGTCATCTAGTTTCCCTGATTCTACCATTGGATCCTATTCAGTTTTGAAGTTTAGATTACTACCACTTCTAGGCCTTATCTAAAGACAATTTCTTCTTCAAAAATGTGTGAAAATGTCTACAATACCTTAAAGTTCCACCTCCAAATTCTTTGGCAAAAGCTCTGAGTATCAAATTTACTCTTCCTGGCCCAGCTGTCTTCTTTCTGGTGAGTACCTCTCGATTTTCCTTAATTTTGATAGCCTTAGAGTTAGAATTTTGTGAGGCAGCCAACACAGAAACTAGACTTAATTTAGAAACTTTTGGTTCAAGAATCACCTGGTTTTCACGAGGGGTTTGGGAGAACTAGTGGTTTGAATTTTGCCTTTCACGGTTGTCTAGACAATTTGCCTTCTCTGCGTCCTTACTGGTATCTCCGACCCACACTTAATTTTTCTCTCTTTTTATTTTTCCTCTCTTTGTGCTCTTTGAGAAATGACTTGGTTTGTAGATTGGAGTGGGGTGTCCCTCCTTTTATAGGCGTTCAAAAGACCTCCAAGATCGACACCAACACACCTCCAAGATCGACACCAACACCTTCATGTGTTACTCTTAAAGATTGCCAACCTTCAACCCCTTCCACCTCTTGCTTGAGGTGTCTACCAATGCAAGGTTTGATCCATGCAAGTGCTGGATGTCTTCCTTCTACATTGCCAACACATGAGACCAAATTTTCATGTCTTCTCAAGCCTCCACCTCAAATCCTTAAGTTTGAAGGTTTCTTCTCAACGAGCCACATGTTAGAATGACGTCTTCCTTATGAGCTCAGCCTTCTTATGCGTTCATTCCCTTCAATATGTGTTCGCTGCATACAACTAGCCTAAGGTATCAACGCATAACGTACTCAGAACGCATAGTAGGTCCTCAACGCATAGTATGATTCCAACACATATCAATCCTTAGTTTCCCTTAATTTCCAACATAGCACCATCGCAACCCTTAACCATCGCAAGAGCCAACACCATGCGTCCAACCTAGTCTATCGCATGGACTATGTCCAATGCATCCCTCATGCAAGCCATCACCAACCTCCAACGCATCGCAAGGTCGCACGACTCCAACGCATGGCTCACATGGGTCGCATGGCATAGTCGCTTGTCCGCATCACTTGGCACGATAGCTTGGCATCGACGCATCGTTCAGCAGGGCTTGCTCATCCGTCGACGCATCGTTTGCTCGGTCGCTCGACGCATGGGTGCTTCCATCGACGCATCGCTTGGCACGACAATTTGGCATCGCTCACAGGGTTCACTCGATCGCTTGACGCATAGCTGGGCATTTGGCCGAGGCTGCTCGACGCATGTCTGGCATTGAGCCTGCTCGGCGAATGCCACCCTCCAGCCCTCGTGCCATCCTAATGCCTCACCCTCGGTTGCCATCCTTTAACCGCCTGCCACCCTTCAACGCATCTTTTGCCTAATACGTTGATCTAACCTCCAAGGCATGTGTTACTCTTACTACACTTCCCCCTTTTTGCCCATGTCTAAACACTTAGTCAATTTTGTAGTAGGATTTCACTTAATCACATCTTCACCACTTAGGGTTTAAATTCCAGAGTATTTTATCCATTTTTATCCCTTAGGGTCCTTCCTACTCTTACCCTAGGATTTAATTCCTCTTTATTTTATGCTAATAGGGGAAAATGGGCTATGGGTCTCACATCAGTAGTATAAACATTTTGTAGCTCCGGTTTGCTTTCCAGTGGAGGCATGGAATTTACAAGCTGTGAAATAGGATCCATTTAAACTTGTATGGGGGTTTGAGTCTCCAGGTGAGACTCAATAGACTCTTGCTCAAACTGAGAAGAACTATTAGCAAGTTCAACATTAAAGAACTCAACGTTATACCTTAGCTTGAAGTTTGAGGACTCAGCTTCTCAACATGATGGTCGATGCCAGTCAACTCATTGTTGCTCGAGTCGATAGGATCAGAAGATGGTTGCAACAAGGACTCTGCAAGTCTTCCAACTGACTTAGTAATCTGAGCAACAAGCCACTCAAATTTTGAAATTTAGTTATAGCTTCATATTCAGAATAGAAGCTATCCTACTGGTAACTTGAGAATTCTTGTTAGAAAGTTGCCTGACTAAATCTTCTAATGAAATGCTTGAATTGGAAGAAGAAGTATGCATCGACATTGAAGTTTCGCCTGACATCTCCCAAGAGGAATTGTAATCACGAACAGGACCACGCGAAAGTTGAGGATATGCTTCAGATGAATGACCTTGAAGTGAAATAACTCAACATGTCTCAAGCTCCTACAATTGCCTTGTAGCCAAAACTTGAACAAGAGAGGTTAGTTCGAATATTTGATTTCTAAGCTCATTAATTTCTCGTACCTCTTGTTCTTCTTTTCATTGAGCCGCTTGTCTTGCAAGAAGCTCACAATAGATGTTAATATCATCCCTCATAATAAAAACAAGTACACTCAAAGATAAAGGAAAATCTTTTTGGTGTCTTTAAAGGTTACTAGTCAAATTTAACTAAAAAAATAGATTAATTGGGTTGGCTCCCCGGAAACCGTGCCAATTTGTTAGGTCGAGATTTACCATTGCAAATAAACCCTTAACATAAGCAAATAATATTTATAATTCACTGAACCTACTTCTTACTACCTAGTAGCATAAGTGGCAAGTACAGGATCGAACCTAAGGGAGCCTAGGATTAAATCTCTTCTTAAACTAAATTCAACCATGCAAAGAAATAAAATGGGGGTTTTGGTTTGAATAAAATGAAATACGTTCATGAAATTAAAATGAAAAGGAAAAATGTAAACTAGGATTGGTCTATCTAGTTTCTAGTGCAAAAGAGACATCCAATACAATTTCTATCATCGACTTTCGCAAATTAATTATGCATTCGACTTATACGTGCACAACAACTCGCTCGATGCGACCAAACTAGCCTCTACAAAGGATGACAACTAACAAAGACCGAATCAAGAAAGCGTCCTAAGCATTAATTAAGGTTGGACAGTAGTTTCGTAATTAATTTACATGCTTCACGATTCTATTGGTTCGATAGTAACCATATAGAACTAAAAACATGTGCATTACGATTAAGGATTCTATTGTGTCGATTAACAAAATAGTTTGCTTAATTCATTAACCAAATTTATCTTTCAACCTAGCAATTCATACATGCTAGGAATAGCCATCAAATGCACAATTAACTATTGTTACTTAGGTGATTTTAGCTAGACATTCTAAAAGAACGTGACATAACTAAGAATCAATAGCGAGGTAATGCATGCTTATGAGCAAAAATTCAACAACATAAACATACATATTGAAATTATAATGGATTCAAAGAAGACATAAATTCATAATGCAATCAAATCATGGAAACATAAATCTCAAGAAATTAACCAAGATTTAATGCTCTAAAAACTGGAAAGAAAGCTTATCTCACTGGTTCATAGACAAATCAAAGAGACAATCCAATTCATGCTTACAATCCAAAAGAAATTAAGAAAATCGAACCTAATGATGCTAGAAAGATAAAGGAAGTGGAAGAAATTGGAGTCTATCCTCGGCCTCCATCAGTTTTTGCGTAGAAAATTAACCCTAAAACAAGTGAAGTATTTATAGAAACTAAGCACTCTTGTCGACATTAACCCTCGAGCATCAAGGAGTCGTTGTAGCGCTCGTGTGACGCTGCATTGTGTACGCGTGGTTGTTGAATTTCTAGCCATCTTCGAAAGTATCGTGACGCTCTAGGACAGCGTTGCAACGCTATATCCATACTTACTGCCTTACAACGTTGCACCAAGGTTGTGACACTGCATGCATGCCTTGAAAAAGCGCTAACTGTTTTTCAGCATTGCTTAAGGGTCACAGGAGGGTTGTAGTATTGCTCTCCTTGGCAGTTTGGTAATTTTTCTAACTTTTTCCTAATTGATGCATCCAAACTCTAATTTTGCTCCTTTTTCGCCCTTTTTTCTTGTAATTGGTTTATTTGCCTCCCAGGATGAATTTACCTACAAAATATGATAATTAAACAATCAAAATCTATTTACAAGCCTAAATTAAGCTAGGAATTATAACTCTTTTTCAGAGTTATCACCACCATATAATATAAAAATATATTAATGTATGATGCATGGATATGCTTAATGAAATATGCATTCATATAATATAACATTTATATTAGATATGATGTGTACCCATGCTTAAAAAATCATGCAACTATATAATATAACATTTATATTAATTATGATGTGTGATTAATGTCTATCCTAAGATGGAATTTTAAAACTATATGATATACATTATGCAACATATAATATTAATCATATATCAAATGTAAAATTAAATAAACAGCAAAAAATGGAACAAATATTTAGTACCCTAAAAATTAATTAAATCAATATAATCATATTATATTAACTTAATTAATTAAAATAACAAAAATTACATAATAATTTGAAAACCACCCTAAGGCTCAAACCCACGACCTCCAACCATCTGGAATGTGCGCGTGCAGGCTTCGAAGCACCACAATGCTATTGGGGAGTGTCACGACACTTATTCCATAACATAATGCTACATTGCTTCCAGCGCTGCAACACTCGACAGTAGGGTTGCAACATTGTCAACGAGTGCCGCAATGCTGGACCTTCTGTGTCGTAGCTTAACGTTGTGCCTTTACGCTCCAACACAAAATACATGTATCTATTTCGTTCTTTTTCCATTTTTTCTCCATTTTCTACCGATCTCCTCGGCAACTATTGCTCATTGGACAACACGGACTTACAGACTCGGTTGCATAAAATGAAATGCCCAAAGAAACGGACCCTTACAACTATAATCAAAATTAAAGTAGTAAACTAAATGCCAAATTCGAAAACATCCATTTTCGCAAACCAAACATTCATAATGCAGAATAAATTCCACCAGTTCTCTGATTTTCATTTCAAATTGAAAAAAAATAGCACAACCCAACTCTAATACCAATTGAAGGAATGGAATTCCTTTCCAGAAGCGTGTGAATGTCTTGCATTTAACAATCAATTTGAAAAACATGAAACAAGAGAAGAAAATAACAGAGATAAACATCCGCACAAGCATACTACTGGGAGATGGAGAAGAGATAATTAGAAACTTACCCTTGAAGATCTTATCTTCACGTAACTCCTTTCCAAGAACTGGACACGAACTCTTCTGCACAAACATCGAAAAATAACCCAACGAACAGGACACCATCACTTGAAGTCTCTACTATTCTCAGGACAAAAGATGGGAAGTGTAATCTTTTTAAGTGTTTTTGGGAGAAGGAAGATGCAGAGAGCTAGAGAGAGGAAATGAGATTTCTTTATGAGAAAAATTATTCTTTTTCATGTTATAAGCCACTCACTTTCTTCTCTATGCAGCATTAGTCAGAGAAAAGGTATGGACAAAGAGAGTTAATTAACTCCCACGTGAAACAGCAAAATAACTACCTATGGGAGTTATGAAATATTTCTATAAAAAATAATATATATATATATATATATATATAATACGATATAATTAATTAACTAACCTTTAGTTAGTCAACTATATATTATATATTTTAATCATATTAAAATGCAATACTCTCTTATAACCTATGGTTTTAATATGAATTTCATTCATGTTAATTTTAACCTATAGTATTTACATGAATCTTATTCATATAAATAATATTTTAATCTTATTCAAATATTTATCTCTCACATATTATAAAGTTTTAATTATAAATCAAATCTATATTAACTATATACTTTAATGTATCAATATACATTATGCTTTATATAAATCACAGTAATATAGTTAATGCCTTTAATTCCATTATATAATTTGAACAATTCAAATTATTCCAAACATAATTATCCCTTGTTTTATCCTTAGTGAGCTAGCAAGGAGACCTTATGGACCTACAGATTAGAAGCTTCAATGATACGAGATTAATTAATTATCTATATTTATTAACTGTCAGTCACTCCACTAAAGACCGACAGCTGCACTCTTAGCACTGTAGATATATTTTTGTGTCCAGAGATATAACCAATCAACAGTAAGTTGACCTTTCATGAATTGCTCATAAATACAGCTGAATTAAATTACAGTTTTACCTTCATAGTTACATTTATCTTCTTAAGTACCATTGATCTCTCTAATAAATAATGAGTTATAGTCCAACTATAAACTAGTGCACTCTCTAGCTAGTGAGAGAGTGAGTGCCTTCATTAGTCAAGACCCGAAATCAACCCTTAAAGGAGAAATTCATCTACTTACACTAGAACCGAGAAGGAGCGAGTTCCATCTTGTGTAATTATGTTCACAGCTTCCTACTCAGACAAATTCCAAAAATGGTAGTAAACA